>NC_139966.1:2643165-2740665 GCF_963993115.1 Abramis brama
GAAGTTAATAACCCCCTAAGATAAATTCCATTTTTGAAATCTGGTGTATATCTGGTTTAGGCTCATGCTAGGGATATTGTCAATACTCTATAATATGGTGCTTGGTATCGTTGGAAAGGGGACCTTTTAGGCTTTCATTTAAGCCCAGTACTGAATCTGTCTGACAAACACAGAGGTCACATGACTTCTTTAAACCAGAAATAACACACATTTTTTCACAATTTCCACCTAAACTGTATGCTTTCTTTTATCCCTGTGGCATGAAAGAACACCACGGACACAAAACTCAACAACTTCAATACTCAAGGCACTCTGATGACTCAGAAAATGTATAATATACCCATACTATTTATTTGTGAGAGCCTTAAATTAGACTTGTGCAGCCAGCACAAGTCCTCAAAATAGAATATGAATAGAATGGACAAATAGGATGGAGACCTATTAGTTGTAAAAGTCACTAAAGAAACAGGTTGTAAAGTGAATATATTTAAATCAAAGACTGGTTTGTATGTTGATGTCTATTATTTTATTATCTAATCATCATCATTTTCCATATCGTCCTCGTCTTCATCTGAACTTTCTACACAGGTCACCTGGTTTTCACACTCTGTCAGTTTACACATGTCTGTGCACCTGAGGCCATTTGCAAGACACATACATCGTGGGAGTGAACATTTTTTTGTGCAGTTGCAGGCGAGTAGATCCAGGACGGCTTCAGGTGCTGGCTGACCTTCCATCCAGTGCAGCACCAACTGTTCACCTACCTCCTCTGTCTCCATCTCCATCCTCTGCCAACAGGGCTTGGCACTTGTGGGTCCTTTTCTAAACATCTTTTCCAAATACCAGCCTGATAGTTAGCTCGCAGTGTGTGTTGCCTCAAGCTATCCTTGCACGGTGGGAGTTGATGACTCTCTCACTGCAAGAACAAGCCGCCATTCTAAGTACTATAAGAGTTTTTCTCTGTCAATCCCCCCCTGTCAGTGGTGGATTCTGAGACTCTCACGCCAGAGACCCAAGTTCGAATCTCGGCTGCACTGAATCTTTTCACCAAAGCGAACGAGTTCACGCCGGCCTGCCCCCGCGTGACTCACCCTCTTTGGCAACGTCCGGGAAAGGGGTTGATCAGGCTCAACTTTTGACCCCGCCCCCCATCTAAACCCAGCACGAGAGCAATTGGACGAAGCATGGCCTGCTAGTCATGTTAAATCACGATTCTAACAGAGCTATAGCTGCAGTCTAGGGGCCCGTTAAACCGTGCACCGCTGCAAACTATCGCTGTTCTCACAGCAGCTCAAACAGAGTGAGAAATAAATGTTCCCCCACAGCCCCCGCTCACAGGTGGCTGGGAACGTTCTCAAATCAGTCATTAGGCCCGTTACGAGCGTGCGCCACTCATGCCGCACACTATTACTCCAATCAGTGCACCCGCTATGAAGCGTGCGCCGCCACAGATAGTCACTGCTCAAAATCCCATGACACTTCTCACAGCTCCCTGTCTAACTCAGGTGGCTGGAGATTGTATTATTGTCAACAGGCCCGCTGCACTGCGCGCGCCTCTACAAACAAATGCCGTTCTCAGGGCGACCCACGTAAAGCACAAAAAGAGTATGTTTCATGTTTTTTTTTATACAGTTTATAGTTTTTTTTACGGTGGATCTGAAAGATGCATACTTTCACATTCAGATAAACCCTCGTCACAGGCCATTCTTGAAATTCGCTTGCGAGGGTCAGGCTTATCAATACACCGTTCTGCTGTTCAGTCTATCCCTAGCACCCCGTACATTCATGAAGTGCATGGATGCAGCGCTTTCTCCCCATGAGACAGCGTGCTAAATTATCTCGACAACTGGCTGGTGCTGGCACAGTCGAGAACCGAGCTACTGTCACACAGGGATTTGATTCTCGGCCATTTGAAATGTCTGGGTCTCAAAATCAATATAACCAGAGCAAACTGACCCCCAGCCAGAGTGCGGTCTTTCTGGGCACAGTTATCGACTCTATAACGATGACAGCGTGGCTTACACGAGAGCGCGCGCTCTCTGTGCGAACGCTAGCAGCCTCATTCAAGGCGGGCGAGCGCGCACCTCTAAAGAAATTTCAGAAACTTCTCGGTCTCATGGCAGCAGCATCGTCAGTACTCCGTATGGGATTACTGAGCATGCGCCCGCTGCAGCACTGGCTTAAACGCCGCCTACCAACCCATGCATGGCAGTCAGGCAGTCTGCTCATCATGGTGAATCACGGTTGTTACAGACTCTGATTCCCTGGCGGGCTCAGGACTAGTACCACGAGGGTGTGACCATGGGAGTAGTTTCTAGGAGGAAAGTGTTTTTTACAGACGCATCCAACCTAGGTTGGGGAGCGCTGCACGAGGGCAAGCCTGCCTCCGGCCTCTGGTCGAGCACGGAGCAGAGCTTACATATCAACTGTCTGGAAATGAAAGCAGTTTGTTTTGCCCTCAAAGCATTTCTGTCAAACCTCAAAGGTCACCACGTCTTAGTCCGCACAGACAACACGTCAATGGTGGCCTACATAAATCGCCAGGGCGGCATCAGGTCGGGAAACCTGTACGCCATAGCGAGAAACCTCCTCTTGTGGGCACAGACCAATCTGAGCTCTCTGAGGGCAGCGCATATCCCTGGCATTCAGAATCTGGGTGCGGATATGCTGTCACAGGGCAACACTCCCCTAGGCGAGACTCACAGACAGTCATTCTGATATGGAGTGTGTTCGGCGGGGCCGAAGTCGAGCTTTTCGCCTCGAGAACCAACACCCACTGCGCAGAGTTCTTCTCGAAGAACAGGGACACGCTGGCCCATCTCTGGCTCAGCCGCCCCCTTTATGCGTTTTCCCCCGTTTCAATGATCCCCCAGGTCATCAAACGGGTCAGGGAGAGCGGATGCCCAGTCCTCCTAGTGGCCCCCCTCTGGGAATCCAGGCCGTGGTTTCTGATTCCCTGGCGGGCTCAGGACTAGTACCACGAGGGTGTGACCATGGGAGTAGTTTCTAGGAGGAAAGTGTTTTTTACAGACGAGGGCAAGCCTGCCTCCGGCCTCTGGTCGAGCACGGAGCAGAGCTTACATATCAACTGTCTGGAAATGAAAGCAGTTTGTTTGGCCCTCAAAGCATTTCTGTCAAACCTCAAAGGTCACCACGTCTTAGTCCGCACAGACATATCATGTAGGCCACTTAGTCCGTCAGTGGTGGCCTACATAAATCGCCAAGGAAGGTCCTAAACACTATCACTGAGGCTAGGGCCCCATCTACCAGGCACCTTTATGCTCTAAAGTGGTCAGGGTTTTCCAGCTGGTGCTCGAAAAAACTCTTTGATCCAGGGTCATGTGAGGTATCTGTGATACTCTCCTTCCTACAGGAGCTGGTGGATGCGGGCCGTTCCCCGTCCACACTCAAAGTGTATGTGGCAGCCATTGCAGCTCATCATGCTCCGGTGGCTGGCCAACCACTAGGAAGAAACAACCTGGTGGTATGGTTTCTTAAAGGAGCTAGTAGGTTGAACCCCTCCAGATCCGTGCCATCTTGGGACCTCTCCACGGTCCTTGGGGCCCTGAAAAGTCCACCTTTTGAACCGTTCCAGTCGGTTGATCTTAAACCTCTCTCGCTAAAGACTGCTCTCCTGCTGGCACTGGCATCTATCAAGCGAGTGGGAGATCTGCAGGCCCTCTCCGTGAGCCCTTCATGTTTGGAGTTTGGGTTGGATGACTCCAGGGTCATCCTCAAACCCAGACATAGCTATGTACCCAAAGTGCTCTCAACGCCGTTTAGAGCACAGGTTATCACATTATTAGCCCTTAGGGGAAGCTAATCTATTCTGCCCTGTCAGAGCACTGAGAATCTATCTGGAGCATTTTGCGTCTTTTAGACAATCAGTACAGCTCTTTGTCTGCTTTGGTGACCGATCTAAGGGTTATCCAGTCACTAAGCAAAGACTGTCTAGATGGATAGTGGATGCCATATCTATGGCATATACCTCAGTGGGTCAGGTTTGCCCTATAAGTATCAAGGCTCATTCGACTAGAGGCATGGCCTTGTCTTGGGCTTGGTCCTCTGGTTGTCCCATTCACGATATTTGTGAGGCGGCCAGCTGGTCCTCGCCTTCCACATTTATGAAGTTTTATAATATGGAGGTACCTTCCCTGCCAGTGAAGGTATTTTCGGTATGATTAAGGCTCGACGGTGTCTGGTCTTGTCTAAAAATTATGTCACTGTGCATAATCACATATACATTTATTATAAAACCCGCCTTTGGCCGGTTATATTTTCCCTATACTGATAGACCCGACAGTGTCTGGTCCTATTAGTACATTATGTTGGTTAAGTTACTGACATCATATATATATGCATTTTACATTATAGGCTTCAGTAAATCGAGGAAAAGGAGTTTTCGGTGGCACTGCGGCATATTAAATATATTATAAACAGTTTTCCGCGTGAGATATACAATGTGTGGCGAGAGGGCGTGACAAAAGACCGAAATGAGTGACTGTCACGTGACACTTGAGAGCCCTGACTGCACTGTAGCAGTTACTGTTACACTGTTTAACCTGCAAGCTAGCTAGCCTGCTAGATAGCTAGCCTGCTAAAAATACCAAGCTTACATTAGCTACTGCTACTATTCCCCACCAATTCACAAGCACAAGAGAAAAAGTATTTTGTACTTACATTTAATACCCCTGGAACTCAATGGAAGTTGATTGAAGATGGCATAGTTGGTAGTGTTGTTATAACCAGTCAACTGAACCAACGATCTTTTCACAAAACTGACAAATCCTTGTCAAACTGACATTCTAACTGAAAGTGGGTGAATATCAAAATACATGATAGAAACATTTTGTTAAACCACTTACAAGTGTTACGTTGACAACACTATTGAAACAATTAATTTTTATTACAACTGTACATGAATAAATAGGCCATTTGGCCCTGGACTAATAGGGTATTCTATTTGTCCATTCTATTGGCTCTATTCTATTTTGAAGACTTGTACTGGCTGCACAAGTCTAATTTAAGGCTCTCATAAATAAATAGTATGGGTATATTATACATTTTCTGAGTCATCAGAGTGCCTTGAGTATTGAAGTTGTTGAGTTTTGTGTCCGTGGTGCTCTTTCATGCCACAGGGATAAAAGAAAGCATACAGTTTAGGCGGAAATTGTGAAAAAAATGTGTGTTATTTCTGGTTTAAAGAAGTCATGTGACCTCTGTGTTTGTCAGACAGATTCAATACTGGGCTTAAATGAAAGCATAAAAGGTCCCCTTTCCAACGATACCAAGCACCATATTATAGAATATTGACATGGAATATCCCTAGCATGAGCCTAAACCAGATATACACCAGATTTCAAAAACAGAATTTATCTTAGGGGGTTAGTAACTTCATGAGCTGAAAAAAGTGATTTTGCTACCACCCCTGCACTGCTATCGTGATTTTTCTAGTACTAGGGGTATATACCTTGCCAAAAATCACTATGAGACTTTGTCCCCCCAGATGATACTGATGGACCAAATTTGGGGCCCTGGCTCATGGACTAAAACAATAAAAGGATCAATCATTTAAACGGTTATCCTTGACATTTGAAACATGATTAAGAAAGGGTTCCCAGGTGGCCTCAAAGCCAGCAATGAGAGCAGAGAGGTTGAGTCTAAGGCCCAATCCCAATTCTATTTTATACCCCTTCGCCTACCCCTTAACCCTTCCCCTACCCCTAACCCTTGCCCCTTGAAACAGAGTGTCAAGGCGTAGGGGTGAAAATATTCCCCTAAGAAATGGGACACCACTACTACACCGCTACATGTCATTATACATCGTCGCTAGCGCCTACGTCACAGGAGATGCGCCAATGTTTATCACAAACTTCCAAGATGCCGTCGTCAGCTGTAGTCTTGCGTGAGTTACAGCTATTTTTTGTATTTTTCTTCTGAAGTTTGCAGAAAACAACGGAGATGACGATATCTTCGACGCCTTAAGCTGCGTTCACACCAAACGCGAATAGAGCGTCTGGCGCAAGTGATTTCAATGTTAAGACGCGTTTACGCGCGTCTGGGGGTCTTGCGGCGCGAATGAGGCGTTTAGTGCGGCGCGGTGGACGCGAATTCACCTCATTCGCGCGTCCACTTCGCTTCCAACTTTTGCTTTTTACACGCGGCATATTGTTAACGAACTTTAACGATTTTTTTTGCAACCGTTTCTTTGAAGAACATGACCGTAAATATGAACACAAGATTGAATGTGACAAAGAAAATGATTATTGGCAGTCATGTTGCCTCTGTAGCCGGTGTATGCAGGTACATTTCTCATACCCCTTCGTTTGAAGTGTGGTCCCGAAAAATCTTCGTTTCAAGGACTATCTGGCCCTTCCCCTTACCCCTACCCCTCCAACCAAAAGAGAATTGAGACAGCCCTACCCCTTCACGTGCACACGCAAAACAGAGGGGAAGGGAAAAGTGAAGGGGTAAGGGGTAGAATTGGGATTGGCCCTAAGTCTCTCTAAATGCAGTGGTAGAGAGTTCAGACAGATCTAAAAAGTGGTTTTGATGCCTTTTTCCATAGACAGAGGATTATTTTTTTAGCTACCACCACTCCATATTGGATGGCTTTATGAATTTGATGGTAGAAGCCATTAAGAGAGCTAGTTTATCGAAGTTAGTGAGCACCCTGGGTTTGGCATAAAGCATTTTCACCCGTAGAGAGAATGATTCTTTTCAGCGTCCAGCGATAAGATGGCGACATTTGAGAGAGAATCATGTTTTGAGTATAAATTATTCATCAAATGTCTCACATTAAAGGAAGGAAAAGGGCCCTGGGATGAAGCCGGTCTGATCCGGATGAATAATTTTTGTTATATATTTATTTAATCTGTTTGCAAGGATCTTAGTGAAAATTTTAAGATGCGAATTCAAGAGGGCTATGGGGCGGTATGATGCTGGATCCGTTTCCTCTTTACCTTTTTAAGAATGAAAGAAATGTTGGCGTTGTACATTGATTCTTGGTTGTCAATAGAATGATTGAATAATCTCAGCATCAGAAGAGCAAGTTTCTGAGAATATTTCTTATAGAATTAAATTCCAAAGCCGTCAGGTCCGGGGGCCTTAGGAAAGATGTGATGGCTTCGAATATTTCTTCTAATGTTATGTCTGCGTTAATGACGTCTTGTTCTGCATCATCTAATTTGGGGAGATGTAATGATTGGAGGAAGTGGGAAGGGGTTGTAGAGGCAATGGAAGTCCGGGATTCATACAAAGCTTCATAAAATTCCTTGAAACATTCGTTGATGTATCTGGGATTCGTCGCTAGGGTTCCATATTGTTTCCTAATTTGATGAATAGCTCTATTAGCTTGAATGCTTCTCAGCTGTCGTGCGAGTAGATTATCTGGTTTATCCCCTAGTTCGAATAGCTTTTGTTTTATTTTTAATAGCATATTATTAACTTGGTTGGAAATAATTTAATTATATTGTAGTTTTAAAGCCGTAATTTCTTTGAGTATGTCAGGGTCCACAGAGTCTGCATGTGAATGTTTATCCCTCTGGGGTCTGAGGTGTTTTTGGGGTCCTTGAGATGTTCTGACATGCCCTGACATTTGTGCTTTTTTCAGTTGCTTATAAACATATTAATGTTTCATATTAAAAACATTAATATGTAAAGGTGTAATTACACTCTATTTAGGGACCGTTCAGTATTTATGGAAAGGACCACCGGAGGAAAATAGGGGAGGGTCATGTCTTTTTATTCTTTGTTGAGGGGAGGGTCACCCAACTTTTATATTCATGAAAACAGCAACATTTCAAAGTGGCTTGTTTGGTGCTATTTTTTTTTTTCCATTTAGCTTCATGTTGATCTCGCGTTATCAGCCCCCCTTCGATATCAGATGGGTCTGACCCAACAAAACTCCAGTTTGGCGCTGTTTGACAGTGCGCGCTTAGAAAAAGTGCATCATGTCAGAACAGAATGCCAATGAAATGTTTACCCGGCAAAGCTTTAAAGCACGAGCAAATAATGAATTTTGTGATTGCAAATAAGTGCACAGTGTCCTGTGAGTGTAACTCTACCGCTGCATTAACATGTGATGGGAATGTACGTCGAGTTTTACAGTATTGGGACTGAGGCGCCAGAACTGCAGCTGATAGAATGTGCGCTGTAGCGCGATACTACCATATTTTAATTTCCATTCTTATTTTGTTTCCACTATGTGTAAGATGTAGGGCTACCACATCTTTAAATTACTATTAGTATTATTTAAGTTAACATAATAAAATACGTAGACCTACACCACAAAAACTATAGTTGAAGATAAATTCGTTAAAATTGGGCGATTCCAGTGTTATGGACGTGGCATTTGCAGTCAAAACTTGAAACATAAATTCTCAGAAAATGCATTTAATACCAATATTTTGAAACGTCTGAAAGGAGTCAAGACATTAGAAAAATATCACTCTACACATGCGTTTTATATTTAATATGAGGGAAATACACATGTGACGTGACACAAAAAATCTTTAACTTTTAGGTGGCAAAATATTTTTTAGTAATTCTATGAATTACACTGTGCAAACCAAAAGATATATACCCACCGGATGACTAAAGATCGGCCTCCACAGAACACAAAATATTATTTTTATTTTATTTTTCGTGTTCGCATTTATGTGGGAAAAAAAAACTAAAAAAAACAACAACAAAAAAAAAAAACAATGTTACGGGCGTGACAGTTCTCCATTACGGACATGACTGCTCTGAAAGCGACTTTAAAAATTTCACAGAGACCTCAAACAGAAAGCACAAAGCCTTTCTTTAAAGTGAATTTCGTTTTTTTATTAATTGTATAATTATTATTAATTTAATAAATAAGAAGTAAATATAAAATAGATACTCATGACACGGAGGCGCGGGCGAGTGAACTGGACTCTCGTCTCATAAATGAACCGAAACTCAGCGTAAGGTAGGCTACTTGCCTCACAGACCTGAGAAATAGAAAGCTTGAAATGTCTACTTTTAAACAGAACAATTCAAAACGAAGGAAAACAGACTGCTTTATGAAATGTGCATTTCTCTCTGGCGCGTTCTGAGAAGATCTTTGCAGTCGACACAGAAAACACTTGTTTATTAATAAACAATTAAAATGTCTCCTTGCTATATTTGACATATTAATAATCATTACTTTTGCCGGTTCTTTGTGACAGCTTTTAGATGCTTTGTTGGCCACCCACATGTTGAACGAGTCACACCGCATCAGCAGCGAAAACATGATTTTTAAAAAAAATCTAAAATCAAAAATCGTGATACGAACCGAATCGTAGGTTTGGTCTATCGTTACAGCCCTAGTAAGATGAGAAAGCAAGAGTTTATGGTTTAAAAACAAAACAAAAAAACAATGGCTATCTGAACATCTTTGCCAAGCGCAAACCAGTACAGAAGTAGGCTAATCAATAAATTATCGGGGAGGGTCATGCCTTTTTTCACAATCATTTTGGAGGGTCATAGAAAAATTTATTGCTGGCGAAGGGAGGGTCATGTCTTTTTTGACAACAGATCTCAAAACTCCTCCGGTGGCCCCTTAAATAAAAAACGAACAGTCCCTTAGCACAAACAGGGCTACCATAATATGTGAGCAACATGTATGTAGATGTTTTTATTTTTGAGAGAATACTAAAGTTTCTGAAATAAGGCCACAAAACACATACTAAATATGTGTCCACAAGACTTTTGACTAATGGATGTTGATGTCTAGTTTTTACTTCAAAATGATCTGAAAATCATCCTGTCTACTCATTCACATAAACCAATACATTTATTTAAATTTTGTTAGACACTTCAAATAATAGCCGAGTCCCAAATAGACGCCGGTCTCTTTTACACACCTGGTGTGTTTACAGGTTTGGATAAATAAAGGCCGGTCTCAAATTAGAGGCCTGGTCTGTTTTTTAGTTTCAGGTTGTATTTAATCTTCTAAAACCCGTCAGATCGTCTGTTTAAGCCAGTTCTATGGAGCAGATTGCGCACACAAGCAAGGCAGGCAGAGTTAGCGGAGGCCGGAGAGGGAGAAGTGGAGGAGAGCGACGAGGAGGAGGAATTCGCCAATGAACGTGTAGTTGAGGATCGCGGTGATGATGATAGTGATGAATAGGGTCATTTCGTATCACATGATTGCAGTTGTTTTACAGGGTAGCCTTCATTCTTTCTTGTTGATGTGTTTCTGGCAACTAGTTCATAGGCTCGATGGATATTACCGGTAACTTGTATTTTTAAGCCCATGGCTGTCACATCGTTTCGTTTTTATATGCTAAAAAAAGTGCCCTTTTTGGTCCTCCTGCCCCTGCCCCGGAGGAGGTCTGTGCACGCCACTGACGTAAAGTATATGAGTCTGATTAAACTCGGTGTGTGTTATCCAGCTGATGTGGGCGTTGACACGTTTGCATGGATCGCCTCAGATCATTTGCGTTTGAATAGTGCGCACTCTCTGTGGGCGGGGTCACATCAACACTTGATGAGCTGAACTGAGATGAGAACGACTGACATATCTTTCTTTTCAAACATATTACATAAACTGAAAATATATGTTTTTTATATAAATTACTACATTTAAAAGAAGAGAATTCAAGCTTCATGCCCGTGTGCCTGCATAGCCTATGTGACAAGTATTCGCTGAGTTAGTTCATTTTTGGAATGGACTTCACCGACAGAGAGAAGGCAGAACTCGCATCATGTTTATTTTTCATTATTTGGGAAAAAGCACAACACTTTGTTTTTAACTCACTTTGCTTTGTGAGTATACACAAAAAACACTTAACAGGATCGAATGATGTATAACATATAATAATACTTATATGTAAGATCAAAATCAACAGAGTATTTTGAGTCTCTTTTGCACTGATAAGAAAAAAAGTGAGCAGATCCCGCTGGCGTGATCGCCGACCCCAGGGGGTTAAGTTGATTAAGACAAGCTTCAATTACTGACAGGCATGCTTTCCTTTGTTTTTTAAACCAGTTTCATATAAAATCATTTGTCCCCTTATTACCATCTTCAGTGCCTCCCGCAACGTTGAATCGAACACTTCCCCTGTATCATTAAAGGGCTGGGAGAAAATCTTTTTTTTGTGTGACGATTTAAAATAGATTTTTTTTATTCCAGAATCGATATTAATTCAAGTTAAATTGCTTTATTTTTTTCCCTTGCTTATAGACAAGGTTGACCGAAGTTAGCCACTTTTGTTCCAACAGAGGATGAAATGTGTTATCTATGAGTGTTTAGTGACGTTGCATCCCTTTCAAGTGGATGCATGGAAGCGCCGTGAGACTGAACCCTATGGACTGAATGCACTGAAAAGCCCTCGCACTACTCATATGCTGAGAGAGAGATAAGACAATAGAGCTGCACGATTCATCTTTAAAAGACTGTGATCGATTCAAACACCCCCGCGACCTTGGGTCTGACCTCTGTGTTTGTCTATTAAACCTTTGACCAAATCATATCGCAACATTAAAATCTGTGTTGGCGCTGCCGCTGACCCAGAGAGAGTAGTCATGAAACGGCAGTCATTATTTCTGAGATATAAGATATGAGATATATATTGGGTCCGAAAACCAGTCAGTATCTGATGTGACCACCATTTGCCTCACGCAGTGCAACACATCTCCTTCGCATAGAGTTGATCAGGTTGTTGATTGTGGCCTGTGGAATGTTGGTCCACTCCTCTTCAATGGCTGTGCGAAGTTGCTGGATATTGGCAGGACCTGGAACAAGCTGTCATATACGCAGATCCAGAGCATCCCAAACATGCTTAATGGGTGACGTCCATGGGGCCGTGCATTATCATGCTGCAACATGAGGTGATGGTCGTGGATGAAAGGCACAACAATGGGCCTCAGGATCTCTTCACGGTATCTCTGTGCATTCAAAATGTCATCAATAAAATGCACCTGTGTTTGTTGTCCATAACATACGCCTGCCCATACCATAACCCCACCATGGGCCACTCGATCCACAACGTTGACATCAGCAAACCACTCACCCACACGACGCCATGCACGCTTTCTGCCAACTGCCCTGTACAGTGAAAACTGGGATTCACCCGTGAAGAGAACACCTCTCCAAAGTGCCAGACGCCATCGAATGTGAGCATTTGTCCACTCAAGTCGGTTACAATGACGAACTGCAGTCAGGTCGAGACCCCGATGAAGACGACGAGCATGCAGATGAGCTCTGAGAGAAATGAACATTCAATTCACGGGCAACAGCTCTGGTGGACATTCCTGCAGTCAGCATGCCAATTGCACGCTCCCTCAAAACTTGCGACATCTGTGGCATTGTGCTGTGTGATAAAACTGCACATTTTAGAAAAGCCTTTTATTGTGGCCAGCCTAAGGCACACCTGTGCAATAATCATGCTGTCTAATCAGCATCTTGATATGCCACACCTGTGAGGTGGATGGATTAACTAGGCAAAGGAGAAGTGCTCACTAACACAGATTTAGACAGATTTGTTAACAATATTTGAGAGAAATAGGCCTTTTGTGTACATAGAAAAAGTCTTAGATCTTTGAGTTCAGCTCATGAAAAATGGGGGCAAAAACAAAAGTGTTGCGTTTATAATTTTGTTCAGTGCAGTTACGTTATGAAGGGTTTTTATTTATTTATTTTTAGTCGATGTATGAAACCATATGAAACTAAAAAGTTTTTTTTTGGGCAAAAGGAATTTCTTTGCACATTATTCTTCACCCCAGTTAGAACGGTAGAACTCGTTAGCTTCTCCTGGCGTGCTGACAGGGCCGGATTAACCATTAGGGCAACTGGTCACTTGCCCAGGGGCACATGACATCTAAGGGGCCCTGGCAGGTAGGAAATACACAGAAATTTAATAAAGTTATCAAACACTTTACAGTCTTCACTGCATAAAGTGCATCTACACAGGTTCACGCAGACAAAGTCTTTCCTCCCTCCCCGCTGAACGCCAGCGATTATTAATTCGTGAAATGCACTCCCGCTGGTTGAGCGCGGTAAAGTTCGTTTTAGGTTCGATATTAGCCGGACATTTGCTCTATAGGGTTGGTAGTCTAACAAAGATATCAATAGCAAGATTAGTTTTAACATTATGTGACCATTGTATATCGACATGATGAAAATATTAATTCAAAATCATTTGTGCATTAATGCTGCATAATTATAGGCTACCTGCGAATGCTTTGACGCGTTTCCACAGTGCACGATTCTTAAGGGAACGTCTGCCAAACTGCGTTAAACATAGCCTATAATTTGTATTATTTAAAATTACTTTTAACATTTAAAAACAGACGTTTTCAAATTCCAAAGCTTGCAGAAGTTTCCTAATGGCAATACTGACTTAGGCTACAGCTTTCCTGGTAGCCTTGAGCAAATTAACTTGTCTAAGAAAATGATTCATAAAACGTATAAATATCAGTTGAGCCTATGTTTACTTTCGTCACTGACAGAGACGAAAATGAAAAGACTAAGACGGTGGCATAAACCTCTATGACTAGTCTTACAAGTTAGACATCAATTTATTTTCTTTAAGACGGTTCATAGCTTTTTTAAATCAGTTACATAAAAACGTAGATAAGCCTACTTTGATACCGAAAACTAAGACAGACTGCACCTGACTATCTGCTAGTAGGTCATACTAGAACTTAAGACACTGTCTTAACATTATGGCTATGTTTATGCAACCGGCAACAAATCTTACTCCCTTTTCGTAGAGCCGAGACTTTACATCTTCACATCCGCTCGCTTTTTCCCCAGCTCAGCGCTGAAATCCTCGTGGAAAAACACCCGGTGCCCGTGAAAAAGCAACTCTTGCTGTTGCTTACTGAATTTGAGGATGCAATGCTTGTCCTGGAAGAAGTGAAAAAGAACCAGAAACACTCTGGGTTTGGTCTTTGCTCCTTGCATCTTTTGTTGGGTTGGGTCTCGTGAAGAAGTCTTTCCCCAGTACTTCCAAAAAAAAAAACAGTTATAAATTGAATTGGGTCTGGTCCTTCCAACTTTTCAGGGATGTCCACCACTCTAATATTAGATCTCCATGAGTGATTTTTGAGATCGTCCAGCTATTCCTTCAGTGACACGTTCTCTTTCAGTAGCATATCCATTGAAGCTTCAACATTCACCAGCCAATCTTTAACCTTGCTAAGTCGCTTGTCATGAGCGACTTTAATATGATTTAACTTGATCCAATGTCACGTTCACAGGTGACAATGCGCCAGCCAGTTCTTTTTTTAAAAGAGTGAAACTACTTGTGTCATATCACAAAGAAGTGCTGACAGAAAGTCTTTAGAGATCTTCAGGTAAAGCCGTTAATCCCTCAGGGGATGGCGCCATGTCGTCGGTCTTGCTCAAAACTTCAATGTCTTTGTCGCCAGTTTTATTCCGAAGTTGCTTTCAACTCGACATTTTTTTTCCACCGTGGTTGCAAGTAATATCAGCTGCCAGATAATCGATTGTAGTGGAAATATATATCGAAAAAATAATGACTAAATGAACGAAAGAGGTCTGGAGCTACACTCACGTGCGCCTACTTACGCCATGCTTAACCCGGAAGTCTCAAGATGTCATAGTTAAATAATCATTTTATAACATTTAACCTGAGAATTTATTCAAATATTATGTAAACTGTTCATGTAAATGATGCCTTTGGATACTACTTGATATATGTGAGTTAAATTATATCTTTATTTATCTTTATCACACACACACACACACACACACACAAACCCCATACATATACCTGGATATGTATACATGTAAAGTCCATGTACAGCTGTGTTGTATACAACCTAGATGAAAGTTACCATTGTGTTACAAATAAGCCTCCTGTACATGAAGCTGATCAGATCCTGCATGAAAAGAGCATTCTTTCCATAGACAATAAAATTTTATTTTGTGGGGAAAATCATGGAAATAGTTTGTTATATTTTTTTGTTGGTAAGTGTCTTTGTGTGTGTGTTTTTTGTTTTGTTTTTGTTTTTGCTGTTTTAAGCTGGAAATTATTTGACGAAGTGAAGTGGATCTGTAATGTGGTTAAGACATGACTGGAACTACTTTAGGTGTCAGTTTACTGGAAAATAATGACACACCTTAGAAAGTTCATCAACCAATCAGAATGAAAAATGCAATAGTATAACAAGCTAAACCTCTGTTAACCCTCTGAGGTCGACAAACGCGTGGGCACGTTTTGCTGGATTTTCTCCACATTGTAGCACTATAAACTTAAATTACTCCGTCATTTATGGTCATACAGAAAAAAAAATATAAAAAAAGAATCTGTGATATTTCTACTTTTGTATGTGTCCACTTACAATCAAATCAAAACATTGTGCTTTTGTAAAATAAAGAAAATAAACAGGGTGTGCGTTCTGCCTCTCCGTCGCGGTGAACTTTTTTTTCTTGAGCACGTCTATAAACTGAAAGTCAAGTCAAGTCAAGTTTATTTATATAGCGCTTTTCACAACATAGGTTGTATCAAAGCAGCTTCACAGTAATAAATTAAAACAATACATCAATGTTTGTTTCTAGTGGAACGTCCACGTTTGATAATGCTGATCAATAGTATCGTTGATTGATTAATTAAATTAAATATCCCCAAATATCCCCAACTGAGCAAGCCAAAGGCAACAGTGGCAAGGAACCGAAAAACTCCATCAGGTGACCTAATGGAGAAAAAAAAAACCTTGGGAGAACCCAGGCTCAGTCGGGGGCCAGTTCTCCTCTGGCGTTTATGAACTAGAGGTCGGATTTAACTGTAAGATTAAAAGTATTATATGAATGCCTGGCTGAAGAGATGTGTCTTTAATCTAGCTTTAAACTGGGAGAGCGAGTCTGAGCAACGAACAGTATCAGGAAGACTATTCCAGAGTTTTGGAGCTAAATGTGAAAATGCTCTCCCTCCTTTGGTGGATCTGGATATCCTAGGTATGACCAAAAGCCTCGAATTTAGTGACCTTAAAGAGCGCGATGGATTATAGGGTGATAGAAGATCGGTTAAATAGACTGGAGCTAAGCCGTTTAGGACTTTATAAGTCAGTAGCAATACCTTGTAATTAATACGGAACTTTATAGGTAACCAATGTAGTGATGATAAAATTGGTGTTATATGATCATATTTTCTTGATCTAGTTAGAACTCTGGCGGCGGCATTTTGTACTAACTGTATCTTGTTTATTGAGGTTGCAGGACAACCGGCTAATAAAGCATTACAGTAATCTAGTCTCGAGGTCATGAATGCATGAACTAACTTTTCTGCGTCAGAAACTGATAGCATGTTACGTAGCTTAGCAATGTTTCTAAGGTGGAAAAAGGCTGTTCTTGTAACATATGAAATATGATTTTCAAAAGACAGGTTGCAGTCTAATATAACACCCAGGTCTTTTACTGTAGAGGATAAAGTAACAGGACATCCTACTATATTAAAGTTGTATTGTGAGAGGTTTTGTGGGAGGTTTTTTGAACCGATAAGTATTACCTCTGTCTTGTCTGGATTTAATAAAAGAAAATTGCATGTCATCCAATCTAATATCTTTAACACACTCTGTCAATTTGGATAATTTAGTGTTTTCATCAGGCCGTGATGAAATATAGATTTGAGTGTCATCAGCATAACAATGGAAACTAATTGCATGTTTCCTTATAATATTTCCAAGTGGCAGCATATATATTGAGAATAACAGAGGGCCTAACACAGATCCCTGCGGCACTCCATTGTTTACTGGAGTTATAATCGATTTTTCTCCATTTAAATAGACAAAATGGTAGCGGTCAGATAGGTATGATCTGAACCAGCTTAATGCTTGTCCTTGAACACCAGTATAATTTTGTAGTCGATCTAAGCGTATTGTGTGATCTATAGTATCGAACGCAGCACTAAGATCAAGTAAAACTAGTATTGAGATACAGCCTTGGTCAGAAGCTAAGAGTAAATCATTTGTGATTTTAACGAGCGCAGTTTCAGTGCTATGGTGCGGCCTGAATCCAGACTGAAACTTTTCATAGGTGTCATTTTCTTGCAAGAAAGAGCCCAGTTGAGCGGACACAACTTTTTCTAGTATTTTAGACATAAAAGGTAGATTTGAAATGGGTCTATAATTTGCTAGATTATGTGGATCTAATTGTGGTTTCTTAATGAGAGGTTTTATAACTGCCAGTTTAAATGTTCTTGGAACATGACCTAAAGATAAAGATGAGTTAATAATATTTAGGAGAGGCTCTTCCACTACAGGTAACACTTCTTTCAATAGTTTAGTTGGTATAGGATCTAGTAAACATGTTGTTGTTTTAGATGAAGTGATAAGTTTATTTAACTATTTTTGTTCTATAGTTGTAAAGCACTGTAATTGTTCTTGCGGGGTGATAATTGAGGGTGAATTATAAGGCGTGACTGAGGATTTAACGTTTACAATTGTGGTTCTGGTGTTTTCTATTTTCTCAGTGAAGAACTTCATGAAATCATTACTACAAAACTGTAACGGAATATTTTGTTCAGGAGACATCTGTTTATTTGTTAGTCTAGCCACGGTGTCAAATAAGAACCTAGGATTGTTTTGGTTGTTTTCTATTAGTTTGCGGAGATGCTCAGCCCTGGCCTCTTTTAGGGCCTTTTTATAACGTGACATACTGTCTTTCCATGCAATTCTAAAGACCTCTAAGTTAGTTTTTTTCCATTTACGCTCTAAATTACGGGCTTCTCTCTTTAGAACATGCGTAGTATTGTTGTACCATGGTGCTTTACTTTTCTCTCTGACCTTTTTTAATCTAATGGGTGTAACAATATCCATTGTTCCAGAGAGAATGGTGCTCATAGTGCTAGTTAATTCCTCAAGTTCATCTGTTTGTTTGGGTTCACTGAGCAGCTGAGACAGATCAGATAAGCAATTTGAAAAATTATCTACGGTGGATGGAAGGATTGTTCTGCCTAATCGATAACGCGGCGCAGCATGATATATTACAGGAGTACGTAATATGCAAGTTACCATGTAATGGTCAGTGACATCGTCACTTTGTGGAATGATATCTATATCGGTTGGATCGGCTCCATGTGATATAATTAAATCGAGTGTATGATTAAAACGATGAGTTGGTCCGGTAACGTTTTGCTTGACCGCAAAGGAGTTTAATAAATCTGTAAACGCAGCCCCTAGCGCATCATTTGAATTATCTACGTGTATATTAAAGTCTCCAACAATTAATTGTAACCCTTTTCACCATAGGCTCGTGATGAGGCAAGTACGTTATACAGCAACGTATAAAGTATTAAACCCTCTTAACCCTGATGCTTGGTAAAATGGTGAAAGAGACATTCCATTGTATAACAACCCTGTCTAAGAACATTATGACTCTCACTATCTCTCTGCTGATCAATGGGTACCTGAAAGGATATTCTTGGTTTTAAAACATAAACTATTACTACCCAAAACACTGAGCTACACAAATACAATGGCTGGTGAAAGAATAAACAACAAGAACGCTATAGCTCAATTTCCTCCTTTTGTATTTTGCAAAGCTCACATAACAGTTGAACAGTAAAGAGCAAATATGAAAATAAAACCCAATTAGAAGAAGAAACAAATAAAAAAATAAAACCCCAGGGAATAAAGTCAATAGTCTGTGATAACCTGAGTGCACTCTTATTTTTCAGTTCTTTTAGCAGGCCTGCATTAAGTTAGTTCGTTGGCGCGCTTAATGTTGGAGCTCATAAAGTGAAGAAAGCAACAATACCTCCTTGCGTGAAGTGAAAAGCTCAGATCCTACCGCGTCTGTAACTCTCTCTCTTGTCAGACGAATTCCTAGTTGCAAGCGGCACCGCGAGGGTTAATCAGCGTCGTCCGTCCAGCATCGACAGTCAAACAGTCCCCAATGACGAAACCGTCCGCGTCAGCCATCGAATCTCTTCCCGATATCGTCTCCTCTCGTCCAGCAGGCAAACGATGTGTATGCAGTCACTCCCGCGACTGTGTGACAGTAACGTTACTGAAAAACCACAAGCTAATTTAGCCAGAGAAGCTTACAGGCCTAAGCTCGCGTCACAGTCCAAAAACACACACCTCCGGTGGTATTTCACTTTCCCTCAGTCACAAACTCCTACGCAGAGAGCGCATTTTCTGATAAAACAACTTATAGTCCAACTTAAAGCGTTAAGCCAACAAACTCTGTGTTAACAGCAGACTAGCCCTCGTGCTCAGTTTCGTTTTTCTTTCCCCCTCCTTCCTGTTTCCGTTCTCGTCCTTCCCTCTCGCGGGATTTCACAAAGTTCAACAGAATACTTTATTAATCACTAAATCTCTAAAATTAACAGATTGATTAGTGAGCTTTTCTCATGTGATGAACCATCCTTAAAACATTTTGAAGAAACACAACTTAACTGTTAAATTGCCAGGCATATCTGAACAGCAAAGAAATAATTAAAGGATAAATCTTCTTGCATATGCATTAAACACTATCAAACAAAATACAATAACCCACATATTTCAGAAATAAACAAAATAACAGAAGGACTGATATTGATCAGGTCATTACACTCTCCCCCCACCAATATAAGACATGCCCTCATGACTTGGTGCTTTAGAAATGTAAACACAACACAACATATTAGTGAGTATAACCTTAAGTGACTTACACCTAAAAAAATCACTGGGCACTTATCCACTTATAAAGGCAAGAAACATATCTCGTAATAGGAGCTTTTATAACACTTGGATGTCCTAGTGTGTCATATGTTAATATGGATGGAGCTCTTCTGACTCTCTGAGTTCTGCTTGTCAGAGTTTCAGGCTTTGTACCATCTGGTAACATTTGAGTTTCCTCATTAACAACTTCTTTTCTTTGAGTCTTTTCTCTTATTTCACCTGTTTCATGTGTCCCTGTTTCTCGACTTGTCATCTCAGCAGACTCTGGTTGAGACCCTTCTTTGTCTGTTACTGTTCCCTCTGTAACCTCTTGAATTTCTTCTGGCTGTGTCACCTCTTGACGCTCAGTCACTTCATCCCACACCATATCCAGGTCCAAGCTAAATGGTTCTGACATTTCTTTTTCTACTCCAGTCCTGTTAGCTTGGGCAGATAAGTCATAGCACATCTCACTTTCTTCATCCTCAGAATCTGTGTACTCTTTCCCATGACAATTATCTGGTTTTTCTTCTTTATCTTTGTTCTCTGATGTCTCTGATGAAACCTTGCCTCTCTCTGACACACGGTTACGAAGTTTATGAAGTCTCTTTCGTTTCTTTCGAAGGACTCTCACACCAGGTACAGGGTCAACATCAGGTGTCGGATCCAGGTATGCATTTTGTCCAAGAGGCAGGATGTGATTTCGGTGGAGAATTTTGATAGGTCCATTTCCATCTTCTGGTTTCAACCGAAACACTGGTAAGTTTGGCATCTGACTGTCCACCACATAAGGATTTGAAGCCCAGCGGTCTGCTAACTTATGCTTCCCCTGCAACCCTAGGTTCCTTATCAAGACTCTGTCTCCAGGCAACAGCTGTGAACACCGAATCTTCTTGTCATACCTCCGTTTATTTCCTTCGTTCTGCTTGGCAGCAATGGACTCAGCAAGTTCATAGGCAGCTTTTAACTCCTTTCTCATGTCAGTTACATACTTCAGGTAAGTTTCCTGCCGTGTGTCATCGCTGGATGTCCCAAAACACAAATCCACTGGGAGCCTTGCCTCACGCCCGAACATAAGGTAATAGGGCGAAAACCCAGTAGCCTCATTCGAAGTGCAGTTGTAGGCATGGACAAGGTGTCCAATGTGCTGACTCCATTTCCTCTTACTGCTTGGCTCCAGAGTCCCGAGCATGTTTAACAAAGTCCTATTAAACCTCTCAGGCTGGGGGTCTCCTTGAGGATGGTAGGGCGTGGTTCTTGATTTTTCAATCCCAAGTGTGCCAAGTACCTCATGTACAAGTCGACTCTCAAAATCTCTCCCTTGATCACTGTGCATCCTCTTTGGCAATCCGTAATGGACAAAGTACTTCTCTATCAACACCTTCGCCACCGTAGAGGCTTTCTGGTCTCTCGTTGGAAAAGCTTGGGCGTAGCGGGTGTAGTGATCAGTAATAACCAGAACATTTTCTGTATTGCTTGAATCGGGTTCAATGGACAAGAAGTCCATACAGACAAGGTCCAGTGGTCCATCACTTTGCAAATGAGACAGCGGAGCAGCTTTCTTGGGTAGCGTCTTCCTCTTTATGCAACGGATACAGGACTTGCAATAGTCTTCCACATCCGACTTCATCCGTGGCCAGTAGAATCTATCTTTAATTAGGCCGTAGGTTTTGTCAAGGCCTAAATGACCACAGTCATCATGCAGTGATGTTGTTACCATCTTCCTATACTTTTCTGGCAAAACTAGCTGAGAGCGAGGGGGTTTTCCAGGAGGACTTGTGACTCGATACATGACTCCTTTCCGTATCTTTAACCGATCCCATTCTCTCAACAACAGAGAGCAGGTTGGATGCTTTGTCTTGTCAACTCGTGTCAAATCTCCTTTGTTGAGAGCTGACCATATCTCGCCAATGCCAGGACATTCTTGCTGAGCATTTGACAGCTCAGTAGAACTCAGAATGGGCATCTCCTTTACACTCAAGGTAGACATATTACAGTAGGCTTGCGGGATAGCATGTGAAGAGGGTCCCAATTGGTCAATTGCCCTACTAGGACATGGATTTCTACGTTTATTCACTTCAGCCATCTGACACATGGCTCTCACACCGGCTGCAGATATGTCTTTCCGTTCTGGTACTTGAGTGAGCGTAGGATGTGGCCGACGAGACAGAGCATCTGCATCAATGTTTTGAACTCCTGACCTGTACTTGAGACTGAAGTCATACGTGGACAATGCCGCAAGCCAACGGTGACCTGTGGCATCCAGCTTGGCCGACGTCAGCACATAGGTCAACAGGTTGTTGTCTGTTCTCACCTCAAACTTTGTCCCATACAGGTAATCGTGCAGTTTGTCCACTACCGCCCACTTCAAAGCCAGAAATTCTAATTTATGAGCAGGGTAATTTCGCTCAGATGGGGTTAGGCTTCTACTGACGAAAGCGACGGGTCTTAACCCTTCACCTTGATCCTGGTATAACACGCCACCTAGCCCTTCTTGGCTGGCGTCCACATGTAACACATAGGGAAGCTGAGGGTTTGCAAAAGCTAACACAGGGGCTTGAGTAAGTCTATGCTTCAACTCTACAAAGGCTGTCTCACACTTCTCATCCCACCTACTACCAAAAGGCTCTGATGGGTTCAGGTAGAGGTTATCCTTTTTTCCTTTGGATTTCTTGGCAACTGGTGGGTAACCGGACAACAGTTGGTTCAACGGATAGGCAACTTTGGAGTAATCTTTCACAAAGCGTCTATAGTATCCACAGAAGCCAAGAAATGATCGCAAAGCAGTCACAGTGTTTGGTCGGGGCCATGTGGTTACTGCTTCAGTCTTCTCTGGATCGGTAGACACTCCGTCTTGAGATATAATGTGCCCCACGTAAGTCACTGATGGTTGACAAAACTGGCATTTATCCAGCGACAACTTGAGACCCTCATCCTTCAAGCGGTCCAGCACCTTTAACAACCTATGCTCATGTTCTTCGAGTGTTGCTCCAAACACGATGAGATCATCCAGATATACCAAGACTTCAAGCAAGTTCATATCCCCAACAGTTTGTTCCATGATTCGTTGAAAGGTTGCTGGAGCCCCTGACACTCCTTGTGGCATCCTTTCAAATTGATAGAAACCCGCTGGGCAGATGAAGGCTGTCTTCTCTTTATCGGAGTCACTCATAGGCACCTGATAATATCCACTCCGGAGGTCTAACACACTAAACCACTTGCTTCCGTTGAGGCAGGCCAGTGCGTCTTCGATCCTCGGTACTGTGTACTGATCTGGAACAGTGCGTCGATTTAGGGTCCTGAAGTCCACACACATCCTTATTTTACCTGTCTTCTTTCTCACCACCACTATAGGTGAGGCATACGGACTTCTTGTTTCGGTGATGATCCCAGCATCTTTAAGCTGTGACAGATGTTGTCTCAATGCCTCTAGATCAGCAGGCGCCAGTCGGCGAGATCTCTCTCGAAAAGGTTTGTCCTCAGTGGTTTTGATAGCGTGATGTGCACTTTTACAGCAACCAACATCAAACTCATGGGTAGAGAAAACCTCATGTCGTTCCATCATTTTGCCCACCAATCTCCCCTTCCACTCCTCAGGGACTGGTGAATCTCCGAAGTTAAAGGAAGATGGGGTCAATTTTCCTGCTGACTCAGTGTTAGGCTTTTGGCTTACAGAAGACGAGGACACCACATCTACTGGAAACAGGTGAGCAACTGGCATTCCTCGGGTCAGTGTAACTTCTTTTTTCGATACATTCCTGACCAGCACAGTGATTTTCTTTGACATTACAACAGTGGGTACCTGCAACTCTGGTCTGACCAAAAACTCTCCTGAAAACCTTGGATCATCGCCGGGTTCTTCAGGTGAGTCCACCAGAATGGCTTGAGCACGTGGAATCCCTTGAAACTTTGGCACACCTGTCACTCGAGCTACCCCTCCAGGGCGCACAGTAATGGGTTTACTTTGTGTGAACCACACAGTTCCCCTCTTGTGGTTGTCATCATCATCAGGTAAGCATTCTAACAGCTGTTCAAAAGCCCTTTTGAAAGCGGGATGAATGTGCATGCTACTGACAAAATTCTCTCCTATTCTCTCTTTACAGCTCTTCAGTAGTCGTCTCACTGTGGGTGTATTTGTGCCAACAAGTATGAACGCTTCACCTCTCACAACTGGGTCAGGACACACCAACACAAGGGCATCAATAGTCTCAGTAACTCCAATGTCAGCTTCCAAAAACTCCAGCTTAAGTGACAAATAGCCATCATATGGGTAATCAGCAGGACTGAGGCCCCATATCTGCAAGGCACTGATAGGTGTCAATGGCAGGTGTGTCAAGTATCTGTCGTAGAAGGATCTGTACAGCAAAGTCACTTGAGAACCAGTATCGAGTATAGCTTTAGCATAGATGCCTTCAATCTGCACTGGTACAGCAGAACTTGGCCCCACTAAGCCCTCAGGTATAGTGTCTTTCACTTTCTCATCTGGTTTAACGCACTTGGTGGAACGTGTTTTCACCACAGGGAAGCCAGGCCGTTCCTTTACTGGTTCCCGCGGTAGTTTCCCGACTTCTTTGTCAATTTGATGAGGCGCTTGTTGACCCTCTTGAGATTTTCTTCACCATCACATTCCCTTTTGAAATGTCCATCCTCCCCACATCTATAGCAAAATATCCCTGGTCTATCTTCCTCAGTGCCAGCTCTTTGCGGGGTTTCACTCCTCCTGTATCTAGCCTTGGCAGGGATTTCGAATTGTGGACCTTGGGTGTCTGGCGGGGATGTTACTGTAGCAGCTTTGAGGCTAACCATTTTCTGCTTTCATAACAGTAATGTCTCTTCTGAGTTGTTCCACTTCAGGATCCACTTTAGGTTCTGGAGTGGACCTGGGGACAGGAGTAACAGTCATTGATGTCACTGGGCTTTTGACATCATTCCTACTTTGAAGCATGTCCTCTTCCTCTCTGACCTCTTTCAATAAGTCACTGAAGGTAGGTGGTTCACGCAGCTTATGTGTCATGCGAATGCGAAGGGCAATCATGTCTTGTGGCAAGGCACCTCTCACAATCTGCTCGATGCGAAGTCGATTCATTTCCGACAGCTGCACCCCTCCTTTCCTGAAAACACAGTGTAACAGTTTATCTAGCCTCATCAAATAGGCGGACAGCTTCTCACCTTCACATTGAAGTGTTTGACGGAATCTAATAAGAAGATCAGATGGACTTTCAGTTGTTCCAAAAGCTGTCTCCAGAGCTTGCATGTAGTCATATGAAGTAGCAGAAGGGTTCTGTGCTCTTAGAAACCTCACTATGTCAGCAGCTGGACCTTTAAGACTTTCCACTACCCTCTGTTTTTTCACATTGTCACTGCATTGCCATTCCTCCAACAAATGCATAGTCTGCTCTGCCCAAGCGTCATATTCTTCTTCCCCACTGGGGGTGGGTCTCACACCAGAAAACATGCGGAGCTTCCTGTAACTTTGAGTATCAGTAGGTGCAGTGTTACATTTGTCCACCAGGGAACTTATGGCATTGATCAGGGCAGCGTTCATGTCAAGAGGCGAAGGGTTAAGCAAGCCTTTAACATCAGTAATAGTCTTTCCTTCATGCCTCAAAAAGGACAACAGCTTGGCTTCAAAACCTTCACCTTCCGCGAGAACAGGGAGCACATGAACAGGCCAGGGACCAGCTTTTCCAGGGAGCCCAACACAATCAGGTATAGTCTGCTTAGTAAGATCAGTGGATGTCTGAATCAGCACAAACTGGGTTTTGGAAGCTACATCTAGACAGCGATCCACTATTTTAGCAATTCCAAAAGCTTTAACAAGACTCAAAGCTTGAAGCAGAACATCATCTGTGACATTGGCATCAAAACCACTTAACACTACTGCATTCTCACGAGCTATTTGCTTCCTTTTACACCAAGCTTCAATCTCATCAACATCCATTTTGTGTGCTTAGAATAGATAAGTGAGAAAGCAGGGGGAAAAAAAATAGTGAATTAAACTTTTAGCGGAACAGACCACTAAAATATTCAGAATGAGATTGCAATAGCAGGTTGAAATCTGCACTAAGGGATATTACAAATCTACAATGATCCCGGACGAGCCCCCAAAAATGTAACCCTTTTCACCATAGGCTCGTGATGAGGCAAGTACGTTATACAGCAACGTATAAAGTATTAAACCCTCTTAACCCTGATGCTTGGTAAAATGGTGAAAGAGACATTCCATTGTATAACAACCCTGTCTAAGAACATTATGACTCTCACTATCTCTCTGCTGATCAATGGGTACCTGAAAGGATATTCTTGGTTTTAAAACATAAACTATTACTACCCAAAACACTGAGCTACACAAATACAATGGCTGGTGAAAGAATAAACAACAAGAACGCTATAGCTCAATTTCCTCCTTTTGTATTTTGCAAAGCTCACATAACAGTTGAACAGTAAAGAGCAAATATGAAAATAAAACCCAATTTGAAGAAGAAACAAATAAAAAAATAAAACCCCAGGGAATAAAGTCAATAGTCTGTGATAACCTGAGTGCACTCTTATTTTTCAGTTCTTTTAGCAGGCCTGCATTAAGTTAGTTCGTTGGCGCGCTTAATGTTGGAGCTCATAAAGTGAAGAAAGCAACAATACCTCCTTGCGTGAAGTGAAAAGCTCAGATCCTACCGCGTCTGTAACTCTCTCTCTTGTCAGACGAATTCCTAGTTGCAAGCGGCAGCGCGAGGGTTAATCAGCGTCGTCCGTCCAGCATCGACAGTCAAACAGTCCCCAATGACGAAACCGTCCGCGTCAGCCATCGAATCTCTTCCCGATATCGTCTCCTCTCGTCCAGCAGGCAAACGATGTGTATGCAGTCACTCCCGCGACTGTGTGACAGTAACGTTACTGAAAAACCACAAGCTAATTTAGCCAGAGAAGCTTACAGGCCTAAGCTCGCGTCACAGTCCAAAAACACACACCTCCGGTGGTATTTCACTTTCCCTCAGTCACAAACTCCTACGCAGAGAGCGCATTTTCTGATAAAACAACTTATAGTCCAACTTAAAGCGTTAAGCCAACAAACTCTGTGTTAACAGCAGACTAGCCCTCGTGCTCAGTCTCGTGCTCAGTTTCGTTTTTCTTTCCCCCTCCTTCCTGTTTCCGTTCTCGTCCTTCCCTCTCGCGGGATTTCACAAAGTTCAACAGAATACTTTATTAATCACTAAATCTCTAAAATTAACAGATTGATTAGTGAGCTTTTCTCATGTGATGAACCATCCTTAAAACATTTTGAAGAAACACAACTTAACTGTTAAATTGCCAGGCATATCTGAACAGCAAAGAAATAATTAAAGGATAAATCTTCTTGCATATGCATTAAACACTATCAAACAAAATACAATAACCCACATATTTCAGAAATAAACAAAATAACAGAAGGACTGATATTGATCAGGTCATTACAATGCTTTATCGAAATTAACTAATAGGTCTGAGAGAAAATCTGCAAACTCTTTTAGGAAATCAGCGTAAGGCCCAGGCGGTCTATATACGGTAGCCAAGGCTAGAGATAATAGGGATGTTTTTCGAACATCTAAGAGCGTAACATTTAGTACAAGTACTTCAAACGATAAACTTATAGCCCGTTTTCTGAGTAACATTGAGAATATCTCTATAGATTGTTGCAACACCGCCGCCACGACCAATCAGACGGGGCTCATGCTTATAGGAGTATCCTGATGGAGTAGACTCATTTAGACCGAAATAATCATTCGGTTTAAGCCAGGTTTCAGTAAGGCAAAGTACATCGAAGCTATTATCTGTGACTATTTCATTTACAATAACTGCCTTAGGTGTAAGTGATCTAATGTTTAGAAGACCTAGCTTTAGAAATTGTTTTTGATTACTAATAGCAATATTTTCTGGTTTAATAACAATTAGATTTTTTCTAGATCCTGCAGTAGATTTATTATTTGATCTCACTAAACGAGGAATAGACACAGTTTCTATGCAATGTTCAACACTAGTATTTATATCAGTTAAATTGGTGCAGCAGAGACTATGATTTGGACTTTTGGTTACTAGTCAAAAGGTATTTAACATTTTGGAGATGTTATCTGACAGAAGATCCGATCCGAATCTGCTTGGGTGTAAGCCATCAGCACAGAAAAGCCTAGGACGCTCCCAAAACAGATTCCAATTATTTACAAAGAGCAGTTTCTGCTCATCGCACCATGACATTAACCATTCATTTAGCGCAAATAATCTACTAAACTTTTCATGACCTAGTCGGTACGTGGGAAGCGGTCCTGACACAATGATCGTTATTTCAGGCGATGTGCTGCGTACCGTATCGATCAGATTCCTGAAGTCTTTCTTCAGAACCTCCGTCTGGCGCAGCCTGATGTCGTTCACTCCCGTGTGCAGGACCACAGTTCCGACGCGCTTGTTCAGAATCTCGGGAACGCGAGCAGCGATTTCAGAAACACGAGCACCAGGAAAGCAGTGACTATGCACCTTACTTTTATTTAACGTAGCGTGTACGTGTCGAACGATGGAATCGCCGATGATCACAGCATCGCGTTCTGTTTCGCGAAGAGGGGAGAAGCGGTTTTGTGTGGATATCTCGAAAACCGGGAGGGTCGGAGAGAGTTTTCTTGGTCTAGACCTGACTCGCGTCTTCCGCTGCGGAGCCATCCAGGCTTCGTGGTGGCGTGTTGGAGCCGGAGTGAACGAGACCATGGCTGATCGCGACCTCGACGCTCGGGACCGATGTTGAGAAACGCACGGAGTAGACGAGGTCGGAGTCAGCGGGTTAGTAACGTTAATCTCTGATTTGTGTGCATCGGCGCGTGATGTATCAAGAGCTAAACGCCGGTCTATCAGCTCGGCCTGTCTCACTAAAAGGTCGTGGATCTGTTTCTCAACAGCTTCCAGACTCAGACTGCACCGCGTGCAACTCAAATGTGTCCTCACCTGCACCAAAAGGTAGACTATTTACATCTGATATATTCGCCATTTTAACAGATGGACAGTACGTTAAGTTAGCAACGACGCTACCAGTGATGCTATCAATATTAACACTAATTTATGGCTGAAGTCTTGGATATAATCCGTCTTTTTAGTGGTACGGGTGTAGAGTAGACGCACGATAGGCGAAAAAATTTTTGTTTGTAAATGAGTGTGGAGAAGACGCGTTCAGCCGTGATCCACGGACGTAACCTATAGGAGTATCCAGCGTTGGATCACTAGGCTTGAGACGCGTCTGCTCAACAGTCCGCGTTGTAACTATGAGGTGAGGAAAAGTAGAAAATGTTCGTTGTAAGTGAGTTTAAAGAGAAATCAAGAATTATAAATCAATCGATGGAGCTCCAAAGACAACAACGCGTTCAGACGCGACGCATGCGCATTCCAGTAAAACAAAACTCAGCGAATACTTGTCACACATTTATGAGCCATATACCTTTATAAACATTTAAGTGTGTACTTTTAAATGATCGGATTCAAACTGAAAACAAATATTCTCTGTTTAAGTAATTTGTATAAAACCAACAAGATGTCCAGCTTCTCAAACGCTTGCTCATTATTTTTTTAATTTACCACGCCCACTCGCGCAAAAGATATTCACATGCAAATCTCCACATGGAACGCGATCGCGCTCATTAGGCCTACCTCAAAAACAAAACACCAAAACACTTTACAAGTCTCTGCTTTTAGACGCGCCTGAGCTTACATTGGATTTACATCAGAAGAAGAAGAACGCGATTTGAAGACAAGAAAGGTGTAAGGTAAAAAATTCTTACATATTAGTTTGCTATTGTTGCATAAATTTCACATTGCAGTTGAACTGTTGCTAGATATATGGTGAATATTATAATATTTAGACCCGTGTTTACTGTTACTGTGTTTGTGGATATCTGCTCAAACGTAGATATGTATATGGTAACCATAATGTTTTATATTTGAGCGCGATCGCGTTTGAATGTATCATATTTTGCAGCGCAATCGCGTTTGAATGTATCATACTTTGCAGCGCAATCGCGTTTGAATGTATCATATTTTGCAGCGCGATCGCGTTTGAAAAGCAAATGGCTTCATGTTTTTACTATTATCTCATTTCATATCATCATAACGAATGGAAACATTTGAAGTAACATGATAATCAATATATTTTTCTCTAGCTTAGTTGTTACTGAAATCTTTTGGAAGATTTATACTGCTATAGGTTATTGATATTATTATTTTATCCAACACTGTGCATAGCTTATGCCTACAAGGCACAACAAACCTGGTGTTCATTATATTATTGTTGGAAACATGTGTGTGTGTGTGTGTGTGTGTGTATTCTGTGAATTTTAAAAAGCAATTTTAACCAGAAAAATCTCAAATTTATTCCCAAAATCGTGCAGGCCTTTCTCTTGATATCAGTATGTTCACTTTTTTTTTTCAGGGCCCAGATGCCACTGAGGACTTCAGTGAACATGAACATGGTAAAGTGAAAATCAAGCACCTTGAAAATAAAAGGTATGTACGTTGTTTTTAGGAATGGCACAAAGGTCTCTGTCTTTGGATCATTGTTTTCAATAAGTGCTTTTTTGGCATTTGTTGTGTATCTTTGGACTATGTTGTGTTGTAAATAAATCCAAACAATTTAAAAGCCATTCTTTTTTAAATCTCCTTCCAGTTTTTCAGTGAGCAGCTTGACTCCTGAATCTCCTGGGTGATTGTAGCTCAGATCCAGCTCTCTCAGGTGTGAGGGGTTTGAACTCAGAGCTGAAGACACATAACCGCAACCTTCCTCTGTCACCATACAGCCAGACAACCTACAGACACACACAGCAAAAGTCCACATGTCATGAACATTTATACCTATTTCATCCATTCATTAGGTATTATTTATTTGTAACTGTAAAAAAAAAAAAAACTTAAATAGTAATTTCCTGAGACTAATTAAGAATTTTGTTCTTTCGTTGTTTCAAATTGAAAATATATAAGTTATGTAATTCGTGAAATTTGTAATTGAATATGACGAGGCAAGTAACAATATTATCATCGGTGCATGCAGGAATACAGATGAAGACGATGAAGAAGGTTCCAAAACACGAAGTTTAATACTATTCCAACAGGCAGGAGAACAGGCAGATGCAAAACACTTAATGTAACGGTAGCCTGAACAATGACAGACTGTGAAGGGAGAACTTAAATAGTGACTCAAACAAGATGATTAAAGGTACAATATGTAAGAATTTTGTAATAAAATATCCAAAAATCACTTGCACAGTGTGATATATTCCCTGCAAGTGTGTACTTAAAATATCTCAAAAGTTCCCAAAGATTTTTAATTTCAGAGAAATTCCAATTTTAAATAATGGGTCGTCCCGGAATCCTTGTTCACTTGTCACCACAGAAAATGCAAAATGCAGTTTAGTGTGATAGTGTAGACCAATTCAAACAGCACTGCGTTACCTCACAAGTTTTATTCGGCAGTGTGTGCCAATCCACTCAATCTGAACGGCACACACACATCTGGACACAGTATGAATGACCACGGGACTTCACTTCAACAGCAAAATGGACATGATAACACCACTCCGCCACAACAACCTCTGCTCACGGACACAATATCAGCTGAGCCCTGTCCACACAGCTCACCACAGACAGACATATCAGAACTGCTCCAAGATTCACCACCCAAGGACGACTTCCTGGAAAACAGCCAGGGAATCCAGGACAGCATATCACAGCCTCTGATAACACCAGAGCAACAGCCCCTCTCACCAGACACTTTCTCCCTCTCCCCAGCAACTCCACTCCTGTGCTTCTCACAGAAAATGGAAGAACTGGTGTATGCTGGAACCAGACTATCCCACTCTTTTGCTGCAAGCCCCCAAATACCAACCAAAAAAAGACAGGCACCATTACCACCAAAGCCTGCGGGCCCAGCTCGCCCTCCCCCTCCTGTGAGAGCTCTTCGGCCTCTGCCACAACGCCAGGGCCCACACCCTCCTCCATCTGCTCGAGGTGAACCGAAAACAACTGATACCAGCTCTCAGTGATATGTGTCGGGTCCCCGTTTTGATAACAGTAACTTTCTCAAATGTTTACAGAACAAACGGGAACCCAGTGTGCCTGTATCTTCCTCTATTGCTGTTCTATTACAAGATAGAAAGTCTAAGGCCTTCAATAGCCGTACAGCAAACCTAACTAATCTGGTGCCTCTTACACGTCAAACTAATATTGCTGTGGGGAAAAGTAAGTCTGTTAAGTTAGCACTCCTTAACATTCGCTCACTTAAAAATAAATCACTTCTAGTCAACGACTTAATAACCACAAACAATCTGGATTTTATGCTTCTAAATGAAACCTGGCTAGAAGACAGCTGCAGTGCAACAATCCTCAATGAAGCAGCCCCTCCGAACTTTACTTTTATGAGTGTCTGCAGAGCTGTTAAGAGAGGTGGGGGTCTAGCTGCTCTTTTTAAAGATATCTATCAATGTAAGCAAAAATCATTTGGGAATTACTTGTCTTTCGAATATCTGGGTATTGTGTTAAAAGGTGCTCCACGCATTTTACTTATCATTATTTACAGGCCTCCAAAATACTCTCCAGCCTTTGCTGAGGACTTTACAGAACTGTTATCAACAATTACATCAGAGTTTGACTGTTTTGCCATTGCTGGAGATTTAAACATCCACATAGATAATGCAGAAACCAATATGGCAAAAGAAATCAATACTGTTTTAAAAACTTTTGATCTGACTCAGCATGTTCATGGACCCACACACAATCGTGGACACACTCTAGATTTACTTATCAGTAAGGGTCTAAACATTTCATCGATTGTTATTAAGGATGTAGCACTGTCTGATCATTTCTGTATTTTCTTTGATATATTGATCTCTCCTGCCACTGAAGCTAGATCTGTGTCTGTCAAGAAGAGATGCTTAAATGAGAACACTAGTGTACTATTTATGAAGGCTATATCCTTAACACCAAGCATATCTGCAGACTCTGTTGATTTTCTCCTTGATTCCTTTAACTCAAAAGTTAAAAGTGTAATTGATGATATTGCTCCTGTTAAAGTCAGGAAGAAGAGTGGCAGACAAAAAGCACCTTGGAGAAACTCAACAGCAGTGCAAAATATGAAAAGACAATGCAGAAAAGTAGAGCGCATGTGGCGGAAGACTAAACTTGTAGTCCATTATAACATCTACAAAGACTGCATCCATGCTTTTAATATGGAACTAGGCAAAGCTAGACAGACTTTCTTCTCAAATATTATAAACAGTAATTTAAACAACACACGCACTCTTTTTGCTACTGTAGAGAGACTGACAAACCCCCCAAGCCAGATTCCCAGTGAAATGCTCTCAGACAACAAGTGCAGTGAGTTTGCCTCTTTCTTCTCTGAGAAAATCAATAATATCAGAAAGGCGATCAGCACATCTTTGAGTTGCCCTGGGGTTAGACAGACCATCAAACCACCTGAGAAAGTAGTTACTATGTCTGACTTCAAAGAAATTGATGGCAAAATTTTGGAAGAAACCGTACAGCACCTTAAAACATCAACCTGTGCTCTTGACACACTTCCCACATCATTTTTCAAAAGTGTGTTAAATAGTTTAGAAGCAGATCTTCTAGAAGTGGTAAATGCCTCACTTCTCTCTGGGAGTTTTCCAAACTCCCTGAAAACTGCAGTTGTCAAGCCCCTCCTGAAAAAGAACAATATGGATAAGACCATATTAAGCAACTATAGGCCGATCTCAAATCTTCCTTTCATAGGCAAGATCATTGAAAAAGTTGTCTTCAATCAGCTGAACAAATTCTTATGCTCGAATGGATACTTTGACAATTTTCAATCTGGTTTCCGACCGCACCACAGCACAGAGACAGCGCTCATAAAGATAATAAACGATATTCGCTTAAATACTGATTCAGGCAAATTATCAGTGCTGGTACTACTCGACCTCAGTGCTGCATTTGACACTGTCGATCATAACATACTTATTGACAGGCTGGAAAACTGGGTGGGGCTTTCTGGGAAAGTCCTAAAATGGTTCAGGTCATACTTAGATGGGAGAGGTTATTATGTGAGTATAGGAGATCATAAGTCTGAGTGGACATCCATGACATGCGGAGTCCCTCAAGGCTCAATTCTTGCGCCACTCCTGTTCAACCTGTATATGCTCCCAATGAGCCAAATAATGAGAAAGAACCAAATTGCTTACCACAGCTATGCAGACGACACACAGCTCTACTTAGCCCTATCGCCTAACGATTACAGCCCCATTGACTCCCTGTGCCAATGCATTGACGAAGTCAACAGTTGGATGTGTCAAAACTTTCTTCAGTTAAACAAAGACAAAACTGAAGTCATTGCATTTGGAAACAAAGATGAAGTTCTCAAGGTGAACGCATACCTTCACTCTAGGGGTCAAACAACTAAACATCAAGTCAGGAATCTTGGTGTGACACTAGAGTCAGACCTTAGTTTCAGTAGTCATGTCAAAGCAATAACTAAATCAGCATACTATCATCTAAAAAATATTGCAAGAATTAGATACTTTGTTTCCAGACAAGACTTAGAGAAACTTGTTCATGCTTTCATCACCAGCAGGGTGGATTATTGTAATGGACTCCTCACTGGCCTTCCCAAAAAGACCATAAGACAGTTGCAGCTCATACAGAACGCTGCCGCCAGGATTCTGAGCAGAACCAGAAAATATGAACATATCACACCAGTCCTCAGGTCTTTACACTGGCTCCCAGTTAAATTTAGGATTGATTTTAAAGTATTATTACTGGTATATAAATCATTTAATGGCCTAGGACCTCAATACATTGCAGATATGCTCACTGAATATAAACCCAACAGAGCACTCAGATCACTAGGATCATATCAGCTAGAAATACCAAGGGTTCACTCTAAGCATGGCGAGTCCGCTTTTAGCTATTATGCCAGCCGCAGCTGGAACCAGCTTCCAGAAGAGATCAGATGTGCTCCTACAGTAGTCACTTTCAAATCCAGACTCAAAACACATCTGTTTAGCTATGCATTTAATGAATGAGCACTGTGCCAATGTTCGTCCGACTGTTTGTACTGTACTGTATTTTATTTTTTATTTTTCTAAACTGTTTTAATTATTCTTATTTCTTTTTATTATTTTAATTTCTTCTATGTAAAGCACTTTGAATTGCCACTGTGTATGAAAAGTGCTATATAAATAAACTTGCCTTGCCTTGCCTAATAAACTGACCTGTGTGAGTATTAATACAGCACTTGCGGGTCCTTATTCCTTTATACCCGCGGGTACTCGTGTGTGGCGCTGATATCTGTCTCTCATTAGCAATCGCGCCCTGCTTCATACCACAGTCATGTTAAAAACAAACATCAATGTATTCACTCATCTATAAACATTATTAGATCCATCAGCTTGGCGACAAGTTCCGTAATTCCGCTGGAATTTTGCGTCATCAACGTATGCCTTTGTTATTGTAAGAGGTTATAAAAAATTACATATTGTAGCTTTAATGACGCACAGCTGATGCAAACGAACTCAATGACAGTGACCATGGAGACAAACGAGTGGCGGGAACACAGAAGATGAATGAAAACAAACTAAAAGTCAATGAAAACTAAACACCTTGAACATACTGTTATAATTATCAGATAATTTTCAGCATATTAGGTATACTACATCAAATAATCAAAATCTACATCAAAAACCAGTATCAAGTTAATGTACTGCTATCAATATCATTAGTTAAACAGTTTAAATTCTTAGCCTTGGAGCTCGAAGTCTCTAAATCACTATAACAGTCGTTGGTTGTTACAGGACACCTTCATCTGTTAGCGGTGCTCTGCCCTCCTTAATGCAACTCCTTTCTGATTTTAACTCTAAGGAATTAGTAGTCTTCGGAGACCTAAATTGGAACTGGTTACAACCAATATCTGATGATTTCTGAGCTTATTGTGATTCATTAAATCTCTTTCAGATTGTTGACAGTCCCACATGGCCAAACTTTAAAAACCCAAGAAAAAAATAATCGCTAATCGATGTGATTCTAACTAATGTTCCCTTTCGTGTGGTCACTACGAGTTACGTCAGTGACTGACGAAATTGGAGGTTTCGCTTAGAAGCCTATCACCCTCGAGTTTTAGAAAACGAGCCAATGGCATAAAAATGCCTTGGGTCTGCGGAATTTGCATAGCGTAACTCCGCCCCACCTCATGGGTATATAAAGAAGTTAGCTGGCAACATGCAGTTTTCGCTTCGGAAACAAGAGTTTTCTTCACTCCACAAGCCATTCTGCCATTATCTTCACTCTTCGAGACAAGTTACTCTTCCAGGTGTTGGTGTGACGGCGAATTCCAGCGAGTTCACATTGCCTGCTGATCTGTGCAGTGGTCTTCTAGTCATGTGTTCTCCCTGGGCGCTTCTGCACTCTGCAGTTTAAACTTCCTCTCACAAAAGAGCTTTATAAAGATGTCTCACTCATGCACTTCTGGTTGCAGTCGGATCATTTCCCAGTCTGATGGGCACAATCGCTGCCTGGCGTGTTTGGGCTTAGATCACGCTAAGGCAGCGTTTGTGGATGATTCATGTTCTCATTGCGGGAACATGACCATTGCGACGCTGCGGTCGAGACTCAATGACCTCACTAGAGGTAGAGTCCCGTCTACCACACCCCGATCTATCCCCTCTTCGAGAGGCGATACTTTGGCTGATGGTTGGGTCGACCATCCAACCATCAAAACGCTGACGATGCTCCTCGTGACAACCCCTCCCTGACCAATTCCTCTGAGGACGGACCTCCTTTCTCAAAGACAGGGCACCCTCTGGCACCTCCGGTGGTGGCTACCATCACTTCCACTAGAGCCTTGTCCACGAGACACACCTATGTGTTGAAGTGAAACGAAAAGACCCCAGAAAATGCCTGATCAGTGTTGCGCTTACCTTCCTCCAAGATGGGTTGGAGTGAAGGCTGTCTCCCTCCACTGTCAAAGTATATGTTGCCGCTATCGCAGCACATCACAACGCAGTTGAAGGTAAGTCCGTGGGGAAGCATGACCTGGTCATCAGGTTCCTGAGGGGGACAAGGAGACTAAATCCACCTCGCTCTCCCCTCATACCCTCTTGGGACCTCGCAGTGGTGTTATCTGCCCTGCAGAGAGCTCCATTTGAGCCTTTGCAATCAGTTGAGCTTAAGTTCCTGTCTATGAAGACAGTGCTCCTGGTTGCATTGGCCTCCATCAAGAGGGTAGGGGACCTGCAGACATTTTAGGAGTGTGGCTTCCTCTTGGGCTCTAGCGCATGGCCCCTAGGCTGGGCGACACCCAACACATTTGCGAGATTCTATAATCTCCAGTGTCCTCTCATGTACTCGCCCCCAGTGGCCAGTAATAGGACCCGCTCTGTGTCATCTCTTGCTGCGCCATTCCACTCCACGGACTGGATACATGCGCTATTTCACTCAGATGAGTTCTTCCTTCCAAGACCCTGAGTTCCTCCTACACTGATGGCAATGGCAATAGCAATTTATTTATATAGCACAATTAAATACAATTTACATTGTCCAATGTGCTTTACAGTATTAATAAAAAATCATAAAAAACTAACAACAATAAAACCACAGTACAAATATAGATTTGAATAGAATATCATAAAATAAGTGCTTCATCAATTTAAAATAATAATGAGATTGTCACGGTTCATAAATCCTATGCCTCTTTCTTGTCTCGTGTTTCTGTTGTTGTATGTTGCGTGCTGATTGTGTGGGCGTGTCGGCTGATCAGCACTCATCAACAATCAAGTTCATCACTCCGTCACCAGCTGCAGCTCATCTCAGCACCTATATATGCTCACTCAATTCTCATCTCCTTTGTCAGATCGTTGTATGTGGTTCCCGGTGTGTGATCTCGTCTTGTTCCAGTCTCGGTGTCTCCTCGTTCCTGTTCGTGTCCCCGTGGATGTTCACCCTGGATTTGTCACGTCACGTCATCACCCTTCATCACGGCACATCTGACCATCGAAGTCCCTGCACCACTATCCTGTTTCGCCCTGGACATTATCTATCATCAACTTGTTTACAATAAAGAGAAAAGAGTTAACTTGCATTTGCTTCCGTGTTTCTATCTTGACAGAACGATCTGACCGTTCGATGGAAGCAGCGAGTAGCTCCACCAGATCGCTGGAGGAATTCGTGAACAGCAGCATACTTCGAATGGACTCCCAGGAGAAGAACCTCAACGATACAGCTCGCGCTGTTCAGGCTCTAGTGGCGCAGGTGTCCGGGCTCACCCAACAGCTTCAACATCTGCGAGGTCCCGCTGCGCCCCCCACACCGCCGGTTCCCCCACCACCACTAGAGAATCCCTCCCAGTCGGAGCCCCGCCTACCAGTTCCTGAGTCCTATGCAGGTGAACCCAACTTCTGTCGAGCTTTCTTAACACGATGCTCCATGCACTTCTCTCTTCAGCCCAGAACATTCAATACGAGCACTGCTGGATTCTGGGGCAGAAGGTAATTTCATGGACCATTCATTTGCACGCAAACTCCAAGTTCCCCTCAGACCCCTCACACACAAGATCTCAGTACACGCTCTTAACGGCCAGGAACTTCCCACCATCTCACTCATCACCGAAGACATCACTCTCATCACATCAGGAAATCACACAGAAATCATCTCCTTTTACATTCTGGACACTCCCCTCGCACCCATCGTCCTTGGTCACCCCTGGCTCACCCGTCACAATCCTAGAGTGGACTGGCTTACCAATTCTGTGTCTGCGTGGAGCAGTTTTTGTCATAAGTCTTGTCTTGTGTCTGCTTGTCCGTCTGTTTCTGTCCCTGTGTTTCAGGAGGAGGCAGTGGATTTATCTAACGTGCCCGCGGAGTACCTGGACCTGAAGGAGGTGTTCAGTAAGTCTCGGGCTGCTTCTCTTCCCCCGCATCGTCCCTATGACTGTGCCATAGATTTACTGCCAGGTACGTCTCTGCCCAAGGGCAAGTTATATTCACTCTCTGTTCCAGAGAGGGAGGCCATGGAGAAATATATTTCTGATTCTCTAGCAACAGGGTTCATCCGTCCTTCCTCTTCTCCAGCGGGGGCGGGGTTCTTTTTTGTGGGGAAGAAGGACGGGTCTCTGCGACCTTGTATTGACTACCGGGGGCTGAACAGCATCACGGTAAAGAATACTTATCCTTTGCCGTTGATGTCTTCAGCCTTCGAGAGGTTGCAGGGAGCATCCATCTTCACGAAATTGGATTTACGTAATGCTTATCATTTGGTCCGCATCAGGGAGGGGGATGAATGGAAGACCGCTTTTAACACCCCCAGGGGGCACTTTGAATACTTGGTCATGCCCTTCGGGCTGTCCAACTCCCCAGCGGTCTTCCAAGCACTTGTCAACGACGTGTTGCGAGACATGGTCGATCAGTTCATATATGTCTACCTGGATGACATATTGATTTTTTCTTCGTCTCTCCAGGAACATGTGCAACACGTCCGACAAGTGCTCCAGAGATTGCTAGAGAATGGGCTTTTTGTCAAGGCGGAGAAATGCGATTTTCATGCACAGTCTGTTCCTTTCTTAGGTTACATCGTGTCGGTTGAGGGAATGCGCATGGATCCTGAGAAGATTAAGGCTGTGGTAGAATGGCCAAGTCCAGATTCCCGTAAGGCCCTACAGAGGTTTCTGGGGTTCGCCAATTTCTACCGGCGTTTCATTCGCAATTTCAGCCAACTAGCCGCACCTCTGACCGCCTTGACCTCCCACAGAACGACGTTCAGGTGGTCAGACGCAGCCGAGGCTGCGTTTGCCAAACTAAAGGGTTGCTTCGTTTCAGCCCCCATTCTGATAACCCCTGATCCATCACGTCAGTTCGTGGTGGAGGTCGATGCGTCAGAGGTGGGGGTAGGTGCAGTGTTATCCCAGCGCTCTTCCTCAGACGATAAGATGCATCCTTGCGCGTTTTTGTCTCATCGTTTATCCCCTGCGGAGCGCAATTATGACATTGGCAACAGAGAGTTATTGGCAGTCAAGTTAGCATTGGAGGAATGGCGCCACTGGTTAGAAGGGTCGGGGGTACCTTTTATCGTCTGGACCGATCACAAGAACTTGGAATATATTCGGACAGCTAAAAGACTAAACTCCAGGCAGGCTCGGTGGGCTCTTTTTTTCGGTCGTTTTGATTTTACTCTCTCGTACCGCCCGGGTTCCAAAAACATCAAACCCGATTCTTTATCGCGTATTTTTGACCGTTCCGAACGCCCGTCTACTCCCGAGTGCATTTTACCAGAGTCTCTATTCGTCTCTACACTCACATGGGAGATCGAATCGAAGGTCAAGAAGGCCTTAGAAGGGGTAACGCCTCCGACTCGTTGTCCACCGAATCGTTTATTTGTGCCTGAGGGTTTACGGTCCAGCGTGATTCAGTGGGGACATTGTTCCAATGTGGCTTGCCATCCAGGAGTTAATCGCACTAAATTTTTGGTCAAGCAACGATTCTGGTGGCCTCTCATGGCTCGTGACGTTCACAATTTTGTCTTGGCTTGCTCAGTTTGTGCCACAGGTAAGACTTCCAATCGCCCTCCAGATGGGTTACTTCAACCGCTGCCGGTGCCTTCGAGACCCTGGTCCCATATCGCTCTAGATTTTGTCACCGCCCTCCCACCCTCCCAGGGTCACACGGTAGTTTTGACCGTGGTGGACCGGTTCTCGAAGGCGGCCCATTTCATTCCCTTGCCCAAATTACCCTCAGCCAAGGAGACAGCGTTGATTGTCGTTAATCACGTCTTTCGGCTACATGGCCTCCCGATAGACGTGGTTTCTGACAGAGGACCCCAATTTGTGTCCAAATTTTGGCGAGAGTTTTGTAAATGCCTGGGTGCGACTGTCAGTCTGTCCTCTGGGTTTCATCCCCAGAGCAACGGCCAAACTGAGCGAGCCAACCAGGATTTGGAGAGAACGTTGCGATGTTTAGTGTCCAAGAATCCTTCCTCTTGGAGTCAGCAACTGTCTATGGTGGAGTACGCCCACAACACGTTGCCAGTGTCATCCACGGGCCTATCACCGTTTGAATGTAGTTTAGGGTACCAGCCACCTATTTTTCCTAGTCTGGAATCCGAGGTCGCGGTCCCCTCTGCCCACGCCTTCGTCCAGAGGTGTCGCCGCACTTGGACTAGAGCCCGTGAGACTCTACTCCAAGTGGGGGCGCGCACTAAGGCCAAAGCCGATCGCCACCGGCGTAAGCCTCCCGTGTATGTCGTCGGTTCTAAAGTGTGGCTTTCTACCAAGGACATTCCTCTCCGCTCCGTTTCTAATAAGCTTGCTCCTAAATTTATTGGCCCATTCTCTGTCACTAAAATCATTAGTCCGGTGACAGTCCGCCTCAATCTTCCTCCAGTGTACAGGAGGATTCATCCCGTCTTTCATGTGTCCAAAATTAAGCCCGTTTTTTTTGCTCGTATTAATCCGCCAGTCCCGGTTCCCCCCCCGCCGCGACTCGTAGATGGGGAACCTACTTATTCGGTCAGTCGTATTCTGGACTCAAGGCGGAGGGGACGCGGATTTCAGTACTTGGTGGACTGGGAAGGTTACGGTCCGGAGGAGAGGAGTTGGGTACCGGCTAGAGACATCCTGGATCACTCCCTTATCGATGATTACAATCGGCAGGTAAGGGAGCCTGGGAACGCCAGGAGGCGTTCCTAGGGGAGGGGGTACTGTCACGGTTCATAAATCCTATGCCTCTTTCTTGTCTCGTGTTTCTGTTGTTGTATGTTGCGTGCTGATTGTGTGGGCGTGTTGGCTGATCAGCACTCATCAACAATCAAGTTCATCACTCCGTCACCAGCTGCAGCTCATCTCAGCACCTATATATGCTCACTCAATTCTCATCTCCTTTGTCAGATCGTTGTATGTGGTTCCCGGTGTGTGATCTCGTCTTGTTCCAGTCTCGGTGTCTCCTCGTTCCTGTTCGTGTCCCCGTGGATGTTCACCCTGGATTTGTCACGTCACGTCATCACCCTTCATCACGGCACATCTGACCATCGAAGTCCCTGCGCCACTATCCTGTTTCGCCCTGGACATTATCTATCATCAACTTGTTTACAATAAAGAGAAAAGAGTTAACTTGCATTTGCTTCCATGTTTCTATCATGACAGAGATACAATGGAATGGTGCATCAGCATGTCTGCCCTACAAAGGCTAAGAGCAGTATCTCCAATTTTAAAAAAAAAAATTTTTTTGCACAAATAAAAAGTGCAGGATCTGCTCTTCAATCTGTTAAAATTTCATATGGCTACCTAATAAATTTCTTATATAAATTTACATTTTTAGTTGCAGTATTGTATTGAAAAGTAGAGTGAATCCAAGGCAGAATGCAGTATCTGCCCGTACTGCAGTACTGCCTTGGTTTCACTATGATACTGCAGTTTGCCTTTGTTGCAACTAAGTGGCATGAGTCAGGTTTTATGTATATGTATGCTATAAAACCTCTCTGAGAAAGGAACGACTGTCAAAATGGCTTCACTTTTACGTGGGAAAATGCTGGTGAAACTTGCCTTAAACAACAAGGCACCAAAAATTGGTAAGTTTGAAACCTCTTAACCCTTTTTTTGTCAATTTAGTCTTTTGAGCTCTTTACATTAGCTTTTTTACAGCATTGGGATAGCAATGATACCTTGGGGAATACCTTAGAGAAATTACCTTAAAGGTCAAAATTAATGTGTAATACTGACAGCTAGTGTTTAAAATAGTTACCGCAGTACAAATTCAAAATACTGGAGAGAGTCGTCTCCCCCGCCCCCTCCTCCCCAGACTCACGGGGTTCACTAGAAGTTCACGGAGCGGAGACCGCGGCAGCATCCATAACAATGTTGCTAGACGCTAGTCTAGCCAGACATTACTTCGCTGCACAGTCGAGCTGCTAACGTTCTTATGCTGGCTATATTGACAGTCATAAAAGCCCAACTGTTACCCAACTGACAGACACACTTTTTTGGCTTAGAATTACAGTAAGAACAGTAAGAACCGCCAAAACCGCCACAACCTCGCCGTCCTCTCCACACGCCAAACAGGCACATTTCTCGGCTTAGAATTACAATAGGAACCGCTAAAAATACCACTACTTTGCCGACTGAACACACTTCATTGGCTTAGAATTACGGCAACAATTGCTAAACACACTGCAAACTTACAGTCTTCTCTTCCCGATGTACAGCCCCCCTCTCATGGCTTAAAATAACTCACTTGTCGGCTCCGGCCGCTGAACTTTGTAAACAAGCTGCTTGTCTGGTAACGTTATCAGGGTTAGCATGGCGGCGTTAGCCAGGACCAGTCAGGATCACTTTACTGACTGTGTCTCAATTGTTTTTGCGAGTAACCAACTCAGGTACTCTAGGTATATAAATCAATGTGAGTAAGTTACACAAATGTTGAAATGACAAAAAATGCCTGTCCCTAGTAGCCGTGATAAATTAGCCTGAAGCTAATGCTTACCTGTTCAGGAGGAAATAAGCCAACAATGCGTCGTTTTGGGCTCTAAGCTGTCTCCATCTGTCAAATACATCTCCAATATTTACCAGGGGTTTGTCACGTCTCTGGTCACGCAACTGTTAGAAACATGCCGTTTTTATTTTTTATTTTTAGGGCAGGTAGAATCGATCTCTGTTGATCCCGTTCGTTTGTTTGCTGATTTCAAGGCTGTACTGATGTTACAGCTGTAGCACGCTGGGCCAAAACATAAACATAAATTCCATCACAGAATGTAAATTTCAAAAAGAAAAAAATACTGACTAGATTAGCATTGTTGTCAGAAAAGATAGTATTTCAGCTTAACATGTTTCCTTAATATCTGATGAGGCATTAGTGTCATTTTTGGATGTATTACAGTACATAGCCTATATTATATATTTGACCTTTAAGTATGTTTTTATGTTTTGATTTTTATGTGATTGGACATATTCAAACATTACAGTCACAGTTTTGTGAGTTTAGAGAGAAAAAAAATATAATATGCCATGCATACAGTGTGTGTGTGTGTGTGTGTGTGTGTTTGTTTGTGGAGGGCATCCTGCACACACTGTTAGTTTCACAATAAATAACATTTAACACAGTAAATTAAAGGAGAACTCCGGTCAATTTTAACATTGAGCTCATTTTTTTGTCAATTTGGAGTGCTGTCAATACAGAGAACAATGACAAAAATCGGTGTTGCCTACACCGTGTTATCCTTTTTTAAAAATTTGCACCCTGTTGACTTCAATGGGGCAATATTTAAACCTGCTTTTAGCCTCTTAACTGACAGATTGATCTTGAGTTGTTGGTACTCAATCTACAGAAAGTTAGTTGACAATTGAAAGTTAGTTGCCAATTGGTTAATAACCTGTTGCAAAATAACATTGACAGTCAACAGGCACTTTTTCGTAAAATCTGTAGATTAACACTTGAATTGTACTTTATAGTCTATAGGCAGTCAGTTGAACGTATGTTACTTGTCAGTTGAAACAGTGTTGTTGAATGTCAAATGATGCACTGTTGACAAGCTACTGAATGGCTACTAATAACTAGTATAGTCTCAACGAACGGACTATCAAAATAAAGTGTTACCCATTGACTTCCCAAAAGCCGAGCAGGGGTGCGTTTCCCGAAAGCATCGTTGGCCAACTATGGTCGCAAGTTCATCGCAATGTCCATTGAACTCTATTGGTAACGACGGAACTTGCGACCATAGTTGGCCAACGATGCTTTCGGGAAACGCACCCCAGAGCGCTTAGATGAGGTACTGCTTTGGCTCCCTTCTCTCTCTGGTCTACGAGTGCGCGCGCGCCCGCGGCTTTCCGGGAGAAGTGCCCTTAGGACCCATATAAGGAAATTACGCCCCAGCTGACATCACGCAGACCCATACTCGAAAAAAACTTTCCGAAACTTGTGACAAACCGGAAGGACAATTTTTGGCACAGAAATACTCCTTCAAACGTACAATTTATTTTTTTAAACTTTGTCCATGTTTAGCATGGGAATCCAACTCTTTAACAGTGTAAAAAACTCAGTATGCATGAAATAAAATTTCACCCCCCCTTTAATAAGTTGGTCTCATTGAACACTTTTAAGAAAATGTTAACTGACGTGGAGGCAGCCACATCTGGCTGTAAATGTTTTGCCTGATGTGTTAAGGATTGTGGTTGACTTCAAGGGATTTGCTATTTTCATTTGTTTTATGTTTTTATTATTTTTATGTATTTTGTGACTGTGTGTATGTATGTATGTATGTATGCATGTAGGCTACTGCTGCCTGTCAGGACACTCTTGAAAAAAGATATTTTTAATCTCAATGAGTTTCTTCTTGGTTAAAAGAAAGAAAGATACTTGATTGTGTTGGATCAACTCCAACACTTTTTTGTCAAACAACTGTATATATGAGGTTTTTCAATCTGGGTTTAGGACTGCCCACAGCACTGAGTCCGCTCTCCTGCGAGTGCTAAACGACATTTATATCTCTACTGACTCTGGAGACACTGTGGTTCAAGTTCTCCTAGATCTGTCGGCGGCTTTTGACACCGTTGACCACCCTACTCTGTTAGCTAGACTGGAGACGTGGGTGTGCATAAAAGGCTCAGTCTTGTCGTGGTTCCAGTCTTACCTCTCTGACAGAAAGTTTTTAGTAAAGATGGGAAACTTCTCCAGCTCCATGGCACCTCTGAGCTGTGGTCTTCCACAGGGCTCCATTTTGGCTCCCTCTCTATTTTCTCTCTACATGCTACCGCTGGGCACAATCTTTAGGAAACACTGTGTATCATTTCACTTTTATGCAGACGACACCCAAATTTACATTCCAATCAAGTGCAATAATCCTGCAGCATTAAACTCTCTTCTGCTGTGCTTAGAGGAGGTGAAGGCATGGCTGGCTCAAAATTTCCTATCCCTCAATGATGATAAGACCGAGGTCATTGTTTTCAGCCCGAGTGAAAGGTCCCAGTACACATGCCCAGACTTGGGGAGTCTATCTCCCTTTAAATCTACAGGAGTGCGGAACTTAGGTGTTCTTGTTGACCAGTCTTTAAAGTTTGATAAACACATCTCATCTGTAATCAGTTCCGGTTTCTACCAACTTTGCTTACTATCTAAAATCAAAGGCTTTCTCACTCCAACAACTCTGGAAATGGCGGTTCATGCTTTCATCACGTGTCGGCTGGATTATTGCAACTCACTATATTGCGGTATATCAGATTCTCAAATTTCCTGCCTTCAGCTAGTCCAAAATGCTGCGGCCAGACTCATCCATAATTGTCGCAAATATGATCATATCTCTCCCATCCTCAGATCTTTACATTGGCTACCAGTTCGGCAGAGAATCGATTTTAAAATCCTTCTCTTTGTCTTCAAATCTTTACACAACATAGCACCGGTTTATCTCTCCAAACTTATTCATCCGTACATTCTGTCTAGAAGTCTCAGATCCCACGACCAGGCGCTCCTGGTAGTCCCTCGTGTCAGGCTTAAGCGTAGAGGGGAGCGTGCTTTTGCGGTGGCAGGGCCTTGTCTGTGGAACACCCTGCCTCTAGAGATCAGAACGGCTCCCAACCTCTCTGTTTTTAAGTCTCTGGTCAAAACATACCTATTCTCGTTAGCATATTGATTACTTTTCTTGGGCTGTTTTTACTATTTTACATTTGTTTCTTTGTTTTAAAATTAATCTTAGCTTAGTTGTTCTTTATGTGTTTATGTGTTGTTTTGCTGCTTTTATTTTTATATGCTTGTTCTGTAAAGCACTTTGGTCTGTCTAGCAGCTGTTTAAATGTGCTATATAAACTTGAACTTGAACTTGATACAAATAGGAGTGAAAGTGTGCATATTATAAAATAAAATAGTATTTGCAAAGAGTTCAAATGCATTACTTTGCAATGAATTTTATTTGCTAATAAATTCTTCATTTCCCTCAAATACCTCATATAAAATACTTTATCAAATTATTTTAAATTGAAAATAACTAAATATTTTATTTTAGCAGAAAACTGCTAAAAACTAGTGACACCTTAATGCTTCTCAGTTGTTGAGAAGATTTATAATCATTTTTAGTTGCACATTCAGTTCCATTTTATGAGTGGCCCAAACTCACTTGTGCAGCTCCACTTCCTGCAGTGGACACAAACCCAGCTCCTGGAGGGCCAGAGTTTAGCTCCACCCTAATTAAACACATTGCGACCACTGATTTACTGTGAATCAAGCTGATTTTCTCAGACTTATGCAGTCCACGTGGGTCACACTTCTCAACTCAAAAAATATGGACATCTGTATAAATATGGATAAAAAATCTCATTCCTGCTAATTTTGTTTAGTCTCTTGAACTGGCATTCCATTGAGAGCAGATGTCACATTCTACAACAATATTCATTGTGATAGTACTGTATGTCGTTAATTATTTTAAAACTATTTACTTCAGTATCTCCAGCTGACAGTTTGGACTCTTCAGTCCATCAGAAAGAAGCTTCACTCCAGAATCTTGCAGGTCATTGTTACTCAGGTCCAGCTCTCTAAGAAAGATGTTTGAGGATTGTAGAGCTGAAGACAAACTCTCACAACACTGAGCAGTGAGATTGCAGCTATGTAGCCTGTGAAGAGAACAAAACAGCAGTAATGTAATAGTGATGCTTATTAGGTCTGGTTTATAATCTGGAGCACAGATCATTTGGAAAAACATTTGACTGAAGTAATGTAAGCAAAGCTAACAAAAGTTCTCTTTATGAAATAACCAGTATTTTCAGTTTCTATATGATCAAATTAAGAATATTAAAATAGGTAATTTGCCTGATGCCTGACCCAGCTTGCCTTATGGTGGAGAGACATTGGCATTTAATACCATCACACAAATTGATACATTTATTCCTTTTTTTCTGAACAGTCTTAGCCATCGAATACACGTATGTTAGATTAAGGCCCAATTAAAATGACTAATCATGTATATAAGTGATTGTAAAGTAGACTCTTACTGTGCCAAATTGGTGTTTTTGATCACTGGCAGCAGTCTCATCACAGCTTCATCAGATTTTCTGTATTTCTGCAGTTCAAACTTCTCTTGAGTCTCTTCTAACATGAGGAGCACAAACACCAGACCAGACCACTGAGCAGAGGAGAGATTCTGTTCTGAAAGATTTCCTGAGCTCAGATTCTTCTGGATTTCCTCCACAAAATCGTCTTTCAGTTCACTCAGACAGTAGAAGAGATTGATGGTCCTCTCTACTGATACTTCCATCTCTATTGTCTGTTTGATATAGTCAACAGTGTCTTTAATGCTCTCTGCTTTGAATTCCAGTTCTGGCAGTAGTTCCTTCAGGTCAGTCTGATTGGACTCCAGTGAGAGTCCCAGGAGGAACCGGAGGAACAGGTCCAGGTGTCCATTCTCGCTTTGTAAAGCCTTGTCGACTGCAGCCTTATGAAGTTTAAACAGTGGCTTTTTGGAGAGTTTCTGTGTCATTTTTTTCCAGAATGGAAGAAATGGGTTTGCTTTCTTGTCTTTGTTCATCAAGAACACATAGAGAGCAGCAAGGAATTCCTGTATGCTGAGATGAACGAAGCTGTAAACATTTATAGCTGAAACAGTTTCCTCCTGAAATATCTGAGTGCATAACCCAGAGTACACTGACCCTTCACTGACATCTAGTCCACACTTCTCAAGGTCTTCTTTGTAGAAAATCAGTTGACCTTTCTCCAGCTGCTGAAAGGCCAGTTTCCCAAGCTTCAGAATAATCTGATCAAAAGACATTGCATTGTCTTTAGGTTCGGGCTCAGCACAGTATTTTTCTTCCATCTGATGCTTCTGAGAAATTAAGAAGTTTATGTACATCCCTGTGAGAGTTGTGGGAGTTTTGTCATTGCTCTCTCGACCAAGTAGAGGCCGAAGAACAGTGAGAGAGATCCAGCAGAAGACGGGGATGTGGCACATGATGTACAGGCTCCTGAATTTCCTGATGTGACTGATGATGTTCCCAGCAACCTCAGGACTGTTTTTGAGGAAGTATTGCTCTTTCTGCTCATCGTTAAATCCTCGCACTTCAGTGACCTGATCAATGTATCTTCGGGGTATCAGACTGGCTGCTGCTGGTCTGGATGTGATCCAGATGAGAGCAGAGGGAACCAGATGTCTCTTGATAAGACTTGTTACTATCTTACTCACTGTTGTTTTTTTGTGAACATCTGTAAATCTGCCACCCTCTGTAAAGCTCAAAGGGAAGCGACATTCATCCAGCCCATCAAAAATGAACAAGACCTTACGGTCACCTTCAGGAAAAGAAGGCAGTTCTTTAGGATCAGTAAAGAAGTGTTCGTGAAGCAGTTCCATGAGACTGCAGTTCTCTGTAATCAGGTTTAGCTCACGGAACGGCAGAGGAAAAATGAAGGTTATATCCTGATTTTCTTTTCCTTCAACCCAGTCAAGGATGAATTTATTGACAGAGACAGTTTTTCCCACTCCTGCGATCCCCATCGTCAGTACATTTGCGTTTTGTTTAAACATGTCCTTACACTTGATTGACGTCTCCTTGGCAGTCTGTCGGTTGTGATTAGATTCAAACTGTCTCACCTCGTGCTCGTTCACTCTTCCTCCAGTCTCATTCTCCACCACATATAAATCAGTGTAGATATCATTCAGGTATTTCCGATGACCCATCTGTGAATTACCAACCAATATTTGCTTGTAGTCCTGTTTTAATATGTCTTTCAGTTTGCGACTGGTCCCTTTGTAATCAAGAGCAGCTTGACTGTCATCTCCAGTTGAACCTTTAAAAAAGAGGGGAAAGACAGCAAAGACTAAGTGATCATGTTTTTCATAAAGTCTTACTTCATAAAGGGAAACTTCACCCATTTGCATCAAGCCTTGTATCGTTAGAAACCCAGTCATATTTTTGAATGGTCGTGCATTATTCCCTCATTTTCCCCTGAGACGGGAGAAATAAGGATTACAGTGTTGCAGTTCCTGCTTACAAAGATGCAAAAATCATTCATTTTCATTTTCGAAAGAAATATAAATGAGGAGTAATTCACTAATGAGTTCGCCAACTAACTAGACATTTTGTGTGAAATTAATTTCAAGCTCTGGTGGTAACTAGCCTTGTAGACGGAAGAGTGATTTATCTTACAGATACCTCATATGGCACTAAAGAAGGCGGCAAGAAGGCACCAAATTTATTTTACATTTCGACTACATACATGACTGTTGTGAATTTGGCCCTTTTCTTTAATTTTTACTTTTTTTCCCCTTTGTACTACATATCCCACAATTCAAAGCAGACTACACTACTAAATATAGTACACTACATTACCCATACACCCCCTGGTTAAGGTCTATAAGTAGGCCTCACTTCCTTTCTTTGTTTCTTTTGCATTGGTGAGGTGTGGGTGTTTGAATGGAGACCCAACCATGTCCTTTGAGTCCTTTCCTTAAGATGCATTAAGTAAGTTTGTTTTTGCCAATTGTATTGTTTGAATTTATTTAATTTTATTTTATTTTTTTACATCTGTTAGTTAGTACTCATTTATGATCTGTAACAAGTATTCTTTTCATTTGATTAGTTTAATAAAGTTTGTTATAACTTTTACTATAATCATCTGACTGGACCTTGGATCATTTGAGTACTCTTTCTTCTGTCTGGATCAGGAAATCCTTTTTGAAGGAGAAGCACGAGGGTTGAGCATTTCTTTTTGTCAAAAGAATAATTACCATGTGTTTTGATTTGATCATATAGCCTAGCCAAAGAGGCAGCATGTAGCAAGGTTGTTATTATTGCAAAGAAGGTTTGAGAAGTACCACAAAAGACTGACTTAAAACACAATTAATACATCTATTATTTTATAATGGAATATTAACTTGTATAGACTGATCGTATAACTTCTTGATGGCACGACTAGAAGATAGGCTCTCTAGTTACCGCATGATTATCTCTATAAACCTTAACCAGAGTTCTTAGGATAATTGGGAAAGGTATTAATCGTGATCCATTGCAAAGGTAATAACATTAAATCTATAGCCTGACTTCGTCATACTCAGATTCTAGTCAGAATGGGGATAGTGTTCTTCGATGTGTGTGAAAGTCAACCTTTTCTCACCTTTCATTCACAAGGCATTCAGTGTAGAGTGTTAAGATTAACCGGTTTAGCCAGTTTTCTCAACCCAGAATTTGGGGGGTTGCTGCATTTGCAATTGAAATTTTCGCGACTGTGAGGCTCAGTTGTAACTTTTATGTGTTACCTACTATATACATTGTTATCATATTACTAGTGCTGGGCAACGATTACATTTTTTAATCATGATTAATCGCATGATTTTCTTGCGGTTAATCGCAAATAATCGCATTGTTACGCGCAAAATTGAATAATGAATTCTAAAGTAGTGTATTGCGTCGCGTCTGAACGCGTTGTTGTCTTTGGAGCTCCATCGATTGATTTATAATTCTTGATTTCTCTTTAAACTCACTTACAACGAACATTTTCTATTTTTCCTCACCTCATAGTTATAACGCGGACTGTTGAGCAGACGCGTCTCAAGCCTAGTGATCCAACGCTGGATACTCTTATAGGTTACGTCCGTGGATCACGGCTGAACGCGTCTTCTCCGCACTCATTTATAAACAAACATTTTTTTCGCCTATCGTGCGTCTACTCCACACCCGTACCACTAAAAAGACGGATTTTATCCAAGACTTAAGCCATAAATTAGTATTAATATTGATAGCATCACTGGTAGCGTCGTTGCTAACTTAACTTACTGTCCATCTGTTAAAATGGCGAATATATCAGATGTAAGTAGTCTACCTTTTGGTGCAGGTGAGGACACATTTGAGCTACACGCGGTACAGTCTGAGCTGGAAGCTGTTGAGAAACAGATCCACGACCTTTTAGTGAGAAAAGCCGAGCTGATAGACCGGCGTTTGGCTCTTGAAACATCACGCGCCGATGCACACAAATCAGTGATTAACGTTACTAACCCGCTGACTCCGACCTCGTCTACTCCGTGTGTTACTCAGCATCGGTCACGAGCGTCGAGGCCGCGATCAGCTATGGTCTCGTTTACGCCGGCTCCAACATGCCACCACGAAGCCTGGATATTTCCGCAGCGGAAGACGCGAGTCAGGTCTAGACCAAGAAAACTCTCTCCGACCCTCCCGGTTTTCGAGATATCCACACAAAACCGCTTCTCCCCTCTTCGCGAAACAGAACGCGATGCTGTGATCATCGGTGATTCCATCGTTCGACACGTACACGCTACGTTAAATAAAAGTAAGGTGCATAGTCACTGCTTTCCTGGTGCTCGTGTTTCTGAAATCGCTGCTCACGTTCCCGAGATTCTGAACGAGCGCGTCGGAACTGTGGTCCTGCACGCGGGAGTGAATGACATCAGGCTGCGCCAGACAGAGGTTCTGAAGAAAGACTTCAGGAATCTGATCGATACGGTACGCAGCACATCGCCTGATATAACGATCATTGTGTCAGGACCGCTTCCCACGTACCGACTAGGTCATGAAAAGTTTAGTAGATTATTCGCGCTAAATGAATGGTTAATATCATGGTGCAATGAGCAGAAACTGCTCTTTGTAAATAATTGGAATCTGTTTTGGGAGCGTCCTAGGCTTTTCTGTGCTGATGGCTTACACCCAAGCAGATTCGGATCGGATCTTCTGTCAGATAACATCTCCAAAATGTTAAATACCTTTTGACTAGTAACCAAAAGTCCAAATCATAGTCTCTGCTGCACCAAATTAACTGATATAAATAGTGTAGAACATTGCATAGAAACTGTGTCTATTCCTCGTTTAGTGAGATCAAATAATAAATCTACTGCAGGATCTAGAAAAAATCTAATTGTTATTAAACCAGAAAATGTTGCTATTAGTAATCAAAAACAATTTCTAAAGCTAGGTCTTCTAAACATTAGATCACTCACACCTAAGGCAGTTATTGTAAATGAAATAGTCACAGATAATAGCTTCGATGTACTTTGCCTTACTGAAACTTGGCTTAAACCTAATGATTATTTCGGTCTAAATGAGTCTACTCCATCTGGATACTCCTATAAGCACGAACCCCGTCTGATTGGTCGTGGCGGCGGTGTTGCAGCGGTCTATAGAGATATTCTCAATGTTACTCAGAAAACGGGTTATAAGTTTATTTCGTTTGAAATACTTGTACTAAATGTTACGCTCTTAGATGTTAGAAAAAAATCCCTATTATCTCTAGCCTTGGCTACCGCATATAGACCGCCTGGGCCTTACGCTGATTTCCTAAAAGAGTTTGCAGATTTTCTCTCAGATCTATTGGTCAATGTAGATAAAGCATTAATTGTTGGAGATTTTAACATACACGTAGATAATTCAAATGATGCGTTAGGGGCTGCGTTTATAGATTTATTAAATTCCTTTGGGGTCAAGCAAAACGTCACCGGACCAACTCATCGTCTTAATCATACACTCGATTTAATTATATCATATGGAACCGATCCAACCGATATAGATATCATTCCACAAAGTGATGATGTCACTGACCATTACTTGGTAACTTGCATATTACGTACTGCTGTAATATGTCATGCTGTGCCGCGTTTTCGACCAGGCAGAACAATCCTTCCATCCACCATAGATAATTTCTCAAATTGCTTATCTAATCTGTCTCAGCTGCTGCCTGAACCCAAACAAACAGATGAACTAGAAGAACTAACTAGCACTATGAGCACCATTCTCTCTAGAACATTGGATGTTGTTGCACCCATTAGATTAAAAAAGGTCAGAGAGAAAATTAAAGCACCATGGTACAATAATACTACGCATGTTCTAAAGAGAGAAACCCGTAATTTAGAGCGTAAATGGAAACAAACTAATTTAGAGGTCTTTAGAATCGCGTGGAAAGACAGTATGTCACGTTATAAAAAGGCCCTAAAAGCGGCCAGGGCTGAGCACCTCCGCAAACTAATAGAAAACAACCAAAACAATCCTAGGTTTTTATTTAACACCGTGGCTAGACTAACAAATAAACAGACGTCACCCGAACAAAATATCCCGTTACAGTTTAGTAGTAATGATTTCATGAACTTCTTCACTGAGAAAATAGAAAACATCAGAACCACAATTGTAAACGTTCAATCCTCAATCGCACCTTATAATTCAGCCTCAATTATCCCCCCGCAAGAACAATTACAGTGCTTTACAATTATAGAACAAAAAGAGTTAAATAAACTTATCACTTCATCTAAAACAACAACATGTTTATTAGATCCTATACCAACTAAACTACTGAAGGAAGTGTTACCTGTAGTGGAAGAGCCTCTCCTAAATATTATTAACTCATCTTTATCTTTAGGTCATGTTCCAAGAACATTTAAACTGGCAGTTATAAAACCTCTCATTAAGAAACCACAATTAGATCATAATAATCTAGCAAATTATAGACCCATTTCAAATCTACCTTTTATGTCTAAAATACTAGAAAAAGTGGTGTCCACTCAACTGGGCTCTTTCTTGCAAGAAAATGATATCTATGAAAAGTTTCAGTCAGGATTCAGGCCGCATCATAGCACTGAAACTGTGCTCGTTAAAATCACAAATGATTTACTCTTAGCTTCTGACCAAGGCTGTATCTCAATACTAGTTTTACTTGATCTAAGTGCTGCGTTCGATACTATAGATCACACAATACTCTTAGATCGACTACAAAATTATACTGGTGTTCAAGGACAAGCATTAAGCTGGTTTAGATCATACTTATCTGACCGCTACCATTTTGTCTATTTAAATGGAGAAAAATCGATCATAACTCCAGTAAACTATGGAGTGCCGCAGGGATCTGTGTTAGGCCCTCTATTATTCTCAATATATATGCTGCCACTTGGAAATATTATAAGGAAACATGGAATTAGTTTCCATTGTTATGCTGATGACACTCAATTATATATTTCATCACGGCCGGATGAAAACGCTAAATTATCCAAATTGACAGAGTGTGTTAAAGATATAAAAGATTGGATGACGCGTAATTTTCTTTTATTAAATCCAGACAAGACAGGGGTAATACTTATCGGTTCAAAAAACCTCCCACAGAACCTCTCACAATACAACTTTGACATCGTAGGATGTCCTGTTACTTTATCCTCTACAGTAAAAGACCTGGGTGTTATACTCGATTGTAACCTGTCTTTTGAAAATCATATTTCGTATGTTACAAAAACAGCATTTTTCCACCTTAGAAACATTGCTAAGCTACGTAATATGCTATCAGTTTCTGATGCAGAAAAGTTAGTTCATGCATCATGACCTCGAGACTAGATTACTGTAATGCTTTATTAGCCGGTTGTCCTGCATCCTCAATAAACAAGCTACAGTTAGCCCAAAAAGCAGCTGCTAGAGTTCTTACTAGATCAAGAAAATATGATCATATAACACCGATTTTATCATCACTACATTGGCTACCTATAAAGTTCCGTATTAATTATAAGGTATTGCTACTGACTTATAAAGCCCTAAACGGCTTAGCTCCAGTCTATTTAACGGATCTTCTATCACCCTATAATCCATCGCGCTCTTTAAGATCAATAAATTCAAGGCTTTTGGTCATACCTAGGATATCCAGATCCACCAAAGGAGGGAGAGCATTTTCACATATGGCTCCAAAACTCTGGAATAGCCTTCCTGATACTGTTCGTTGCTCAGACTCGCTCTCCCAGTTTAAAACTAGATTAAAGACGCATCTTTTCAGCCAGGCATTCATATAATATTGTTAATCTTACAGTTCAAACTACAATCCGGCCTCTAGTTCATAAATGCCAGAGGAGAACTGGCCCCCGACTGAGCCTGGGTTCTCCCAAGGTTTTTTTTTTTCTCCAGTAGGTCACCTGATGGAGTTTTAGGACACCATTAGGTCACTTGATGGAGTTTTTTCGGTTCCTTGCCACTGTTGCCTTTGGCTTGCTCAGTTGGGGATATTTTGGGGATATTTAATTTTATTCTATCAATCGATAAATTCCACTAGAAACAAACTTTGTTGTATTATTTTATTTTAATACTGTGAAGCTGCTTTGATACAATCTGTATTGTGAAAAGCGCTATACAAATATACTTGATTTGATTTGATTTGATATTGCACACTTTTGATGTAAATGTACTGCTATATACACAAAAGTGCAATAACATGTGGTTTGCAAAAATAGCTGAATGTGCTTTTTACCAGCAATATTCCCTTTACACAGTAGCAATAAAATATTGATTGTAAATCTCAACTTAAACATTTCTGTAATCAAATCCAAATATTAAACCAAAGCTATTTGCCACTGCCAGGGCATTACCTTTTATCTAGCTTGTTAAAACAAGTTACCATCAGAGTCCTGTTTTCTTGGGTTTTCTGACCAGGTATCCACAGGTATCTTTCATCAGGGAGCAGCAGAAACAGTCTGTGTTCAGTAGCAAGTTTCCCTGTTAGAGTGAGGTGAAGTGGTTGAGCACAAGGTGTAGCGACAGGCGGGTGCGTTCCCGTGAAACTGTCGCGGTTGTGGTTGCTGCTGGCGAAGTTGGATTGTCTTGAACTTTTTGTACACGATGCGCAGCACAAATAATTGGAAGAGAGACTGTTCCTCTCTGATTGTGAGTTTCCAGAATCTAAATAGTTACGTCAACAACAAATAGGACATCAACAGGAGGGAATTCACATGGCAGAGCATCCCCGCTAAACTAAACACAGGCCTATCAGGTAAAGTTACGTATAATTTTAATTTAAGTTAAAAATGCTGAAGCCGTTGCCATGGTTACTATCCATAGAGCGCCTGCCGTTCACTCACGGAGAGCTGTCTCCCTTTCTGTTCATCTGAGAGAACCTGCCAGAGCCTCCCTCCACTGCTTGTTTGGGAGGGTTATTTGCTGGCTGACCAACATCCCACCCCTCCTGTGACCCATGGTTTGACTATAGGCTGACTGACTGCGTTAACGTGCGATAAAAAAAATTGTCGCCGTCACTTAATAAATGGCGATAATAACGCGTTAACGTGCCCAGCCCTACATATTATATTATCATACTATTCATCAACATATAGAAATAAAGATAATACAATGAACAAAGTGTTTAAGATAAGTCTCAGCCTGATCTCAAGGCATTTGTCCCAGTCACAAAATGTATAGTTTATTGATTCGTGTTCACAGACAAAATTTCTCCTTTTTTTCGTGTCACACAGAACGACTTATTAATGTATTTTTTTCTTTCATGTACTAAGTGCCCATTAAGTCAATTCATAGTTTTAAGTCATGTGACCTGTGTGGTAGCCTGAAGGGCAAAACAATGGGCCGAATGGCGGCTGGATTATCAGCATGATGAATAAATGATATTAGCATTAACTGTATCCAGAAAGAGAGCAGAGAATGTGACCGATCTAGCGCTAGTTTAAGCACTCTCACAAACACTCCTGTTAAAATCACAGAAGCTGACGACACTGCGACATGAATCTCTTACATCGAATCTGCACTTTGTTGTTTATGACGGGAGAATTCCTGTGTGAGAGAGTGCGTGCACTGAACAAAACTCTTCGTTTCAGTGATGACTAATCTGAACGCCTCTGATTGGCCAATCACATTCAACAGAAACAGATGATTTATTTTTCCAAACTTTTCCAGGCCTGGAAATGGCTTTTTTTTTTTATTCCATGACTTTTCCAAGTTTTTCATGACCGTACGAACCCTGAATTTAAGACATGTTTATTATTATTATGAACATAATTTTAAAGTGCATTTACCAAAATTCATCATGAAAGATCTATTGTTACATGACTGATGTTTGCTTCAGCATTAGATACTGATATATTTTTAGGCTAACTTATTGTTGCACTTTGTCTTTTTGCACGGACACGCAGACATCTTTAAATCTGAACAACAACAGCACTGTGAGTGTGTTTACAAAGCAAGCACATCAAATAATGATACGCTTTGGGACATGTGAATGTCTTTTATTTATTCCACAAGTTTTGACGCGTATCTTCTTGTCTTGTATTCACACTCAAAATCCATGTAGTTCCTTTTCACTGTTTATTCTTCCAAGTCAATAAAGAATCACATTTCTTACATACGGCATAATCCTCTTGTACAGCGATGTCTTCTCAACAACTTATTTGAAGAGATAATATACTTGTGAGGCAGTTTATGCTATATTATAATAATCAGTCAAAAGCTTTGTGTTCTCCCACTGTGCGTCTGCACTTATTGCACGTGCATCAAACTTTTTGCCTAATACGATTTTATTTACCCTTATATTGTATTGTGGTTTTCTTACAATGACAACATTACATGCATTTAATAATTTATTAGACACTGATAATTATGTTAATTATATATTTTTTAAATGTAACATACTGTAATAATCTATAAGTATATTTAACAATCGGTCGAAGACAAATAATTGCAAAGTGTTTATGAGCAATTTGGTCTGTCTTATAGATACAGTATGTTGTTCCATGCGCCATCTGGTGGATATACCGTGAAGCACAACACATTTATTCAAATAAAAAAATAAAAACGTGCTGACAGGTTTCAGCGGCATTCCAAGGGACAAATTGCGGCATGTCATGGGACAAATGCGCATTCTTAATGGCCACATCTGTATATTTTTGTTTCTGTGTTTCTATGTACAGGCAGTGATTGTTATTTTCCCCAGCTCTGTTTTGAATGAGCTCCAACAGCGACAGATGTCTTCATATTGTCTGTCAATTACGTTACAGTCAGAGTGAATTAAACATTACCTTGCTTGTGTTTGTTCTCCAGCTGCTCAGCCAGATTATTCTGGTTTATCTTCCGCAGGATCTCCACCGTGATCTTCACAGCTTCTTCTGGCCCAAAACACTCCACCATCTTATCCACAGTTTTCAACCTATCTGCATTCTCCATTTCAGACGTTGTTATACGCTCATGATCATTCTGTAAGCACCACTGAAACCGACTCAGTTCAGCTTCTTTCAGTTCCATCAGTGAGTTCAGAAGCAGCTCTTTAACAGACGCCATCGTCCTTCACCGATTCACAGCTGCAGGACAAAAAGAAAAAGATCTGAAGTAGTTTCACTCCTATCATTTGGACCTGAGCACTCAAATGTTATTTGGATTGTGAAATGAAGCTGTGATCGGATCAGGACTCTCATTGAACTCATGCAAACTCCTCTGTTGAAGTCCTATAATGCTCCTTTTTACAATATAATATAATAACACAAGATAATATGAGTCTCAGGTGTCCCATAGAATGTGTCTGTGAAGTTTCAGCTCAAAATACCCCACAGCTCAACTATTATGCTATTCTGTAAATGCCCACTTTTGAGTGGAAGCAAAGACATGATGTTTTTGTGTGTGTGTCTCCTTAAATACAAATGAGCTGCTGCTCTCCATCCCCTTTTCCAGAAGTGGGCAGAGCCTTTACAGCTCGTGCCTCAGATACTCTGCCAGCAATAAATAAAGCATCTGTTTGGTTTTGATTATCATCTCTGTCGAGGTCATTATTAAATGTTTGTTCTTTGCATTTGTTTAAAAAGCCTTGCCAATTTAAGCTTCTGATATATGGTTTTCTGAGCGCAAATACACAAAGTTCACCAGTTGGTTATGTCTCTGAACATAATCAGCTGGGAATGAAATCACATATATCATTAGATTAGATCTGAGAAAGAGCATTTCTTGGACTCTGCTCACGCTTTCTTGGGCGGAAATTATTTAAATGAGGATGTAATGAGGTTTAAGGGAGTTCAGAAACAGTGAACACGGATATAGAGAATAACTCCAGCTGGTTCACAGCATTTCTGAGCATTTTCCCCGTTTCTGTGTTCCTGGTTTTTTAAATCTGCTTGTGTCCTGGTTTTCCTGTTCCTGTCCTGCCCTCTGGAATTATTTGTTTGATTGGACTGATTTACTGTGTGCTGATCTTCTGCATGTTTAATGGACATCGACTTTGGATTATGCCACCAATAAAACTTCACTTGGATCTTCTCCCGTTGTCGCTCAGTGCTTGCCAACACTTCCACAACATCGAATCATAACAGTAATGACAGTGCACACTGATATAGAGAATAACTCCTGCTGGAGTGACAAAGTGCTTTTTCGTGCACAAAAAGCAACATTACACATTAAATAAAGTTGAACATTTAAAAAGGCATAATATGAGCTCTTTAAAAAGTCGGCGGTTGATCACACAAGAGTCACACAAACACTGACACACAAAAACAGGCAGACGCGTCGCGCGGCTCAAAGTGAGGTAATCAGATGTGCAAGCCGAGGTTTGACAGAATGTTTCTGTGGACAGACTGAATTATGAATAATATAATTTCACATGATCTAAATTATTTATTTAAAATAAAGGTTCTGAGATGAATGTGTGCATTTCTGAAGAGAGAAATGAGATACTGTCTGATTTGAGAGACATACAGTATGAGGCATCAGAAAGCTGTGTTAATTAAATCTGCTAAAATTACTGTAAAAGATCAAATATTGCTTTGAGTTTTGTTAGCAATCAAAAGTTTATACACAATGTGTCAATGCTGTTTGATAAGTCTAGATCAATGTGAATGGATTCATGACACTGTTAAATCTACATAAGTCAGTATTTTATGAAGTAGTATTTACTAACCATGAATAATGACGGTGAAGATGAGTCTTGTTCCTCCACTGAACTTGAGCAGAAGTTGCTTTGAAACTCCTTTCAATTCTGCGTTTTCATAAAGGACTGTGTGGGGGAAGTTTTTCTTCAAAACTTAAACTTGTTTTACCAGAACTTTTTCATAAAACTAATAGAACCAGTTTTTCAAAAGGACTCGTGACATAATAGTGAAACTATGTGGAGAATCACTGTCTGTCGTCAAAAGACCTACACACGACATATCTGAAATTACAGGTAAAAAGAGACAAACAACACTGAAAAAGACAGATAAACAGAGACAGACAGACATACAGCACTGAAACACTGAAATATATAGTTCAGACACAGACAGACGGACAGGTAAATAGACAGACAGCACTGATATATATAGTTAGGAGACAGACAGACAGACAGACAGATGGGTAAATAGGTGTGTTGGACATCAGCTGCTGCTCGATGAATCATGAAGTCGCACACTTTCTGCTTCCCGTAGTGACGCTCACGTGATGTTTGCATACTTTATAATAGCTGGAGTTAAATAAATGCAATATTTGATAAATACACAGACGTTACAGATATGTTTCCATTTAATACTTTGTGTACTGCTTAATACAGCGTCTGTTTGAACAAGAATAAAGTTCAAAATAGCCTATACTATTTAAATACCAATGTAGTGGTGTCTATGTTTTTTTTAATCAGTTTTATTTCGATAAACATGACACAATATAACATCACGACTACATGAAAAGAGATTTTACTGTTATAAAAAGCTGATTTGTGAGCATTAGTGGAACTGAAGGTGTGAGAATAAACACGAAACAAACGTGATCGTTGTCATGTGGTGAATCCGGCCAATCGTGGATCAGCTGTGTCGTCATCAGAGTTCGTGAGTCGCTCTGGAGAAACTGCTCTGAGTCCTCCGGCTACTCTCGAATCACTCTCGCCGTACTTTGATGGCATACGTCACAGTCACGTGGCGTCCGCGCTAGGGTTGGGAATCGAAAATAGATTCCAATTCTGGAATCGAATACTTGTGGTCAGGAATCAGATATTTGTTATAAAATAAAAATTTTGATTGCTCTTATCGATTCCTTTGTGAGCATTTCAAATGACTTTAAACAATTTAAGCGCGAGACGACTTGCGCGTTGTTCCCTGTGCTCAGAAAAAGTGATTTTAAACCCTTCAAGCGTGAGAACGTGCGCACAGAAAAAGTGATTTTAATGTGATTTTAAACCATTGAAGCGTTGTGTTCAGTGCTGCAGGCACGTGTAACTATATTGAGCAACTCTTAAAGTGACAGCAGCTGCCGTCTCTATAATAACACTAATCAAACAACAGAAGACACAGAGAAAATTCACTCGTTCTTGACTGAATAACTTTTATAACTATATTTGTAATGTATATTTCATTTATAAAGTGCAATGTTATTTTACATTTGATTACAGTTTCTGTACCTCAATACCTGAAAATCATCGTATCTTTGTTCAGTTGTATCTATTCATTGCGATTTTTTATCTTTAATAATGCTTGAAATATATATTATTCAGGCTAGTTGTTTTTCTATGGTATTTTTAAACCACAGGCAAAAGTTCCTTGTGTAAATGTTCTTTAGCCTGTTGATTTCTGTTCATGATATTCAGCTACAATTAAATGTTTTGCAATAAGACTAAATGTGAATGATATCTAAGTTTTTGTTTTGTTTTTTTTTTACCTTGGAATCGGAATGGAATCGAAATTAGGAATTGATAAGAATCGGAATTGATAAGCAGAATCAAAACTAGAATCGGAATCGTTAAAAGTCAAACGATACCCAACCCTAGTCGGACACAATTTCTAACCAGCATGCACTGCTTCAAGTCAGCAGCCGATCAGTCTGCGCAGCGCTGAAGTCAAACAAGCCTTTTGTTTTCAGTTTGCTCTGTCTTCCCTCAGTTAGTTTGTTGCCAAGGTTGTTAAATTGTGTCATTCTGTTCAGATAATAATTTGGCAAGGAATCAAAATTCGGCACAACACCGGCCTTTTCCGAACTCACTGCATTAACCCTATAACTGCCGGTGCAAAATAAAACAGCAATTTCACAACAATTATAAAGAGTCTGTGCGCTAAACTATTAAAAGTAATTAATTCAGGTAGGACACCACTGAAGGCCTAGGTGTGAAATGCACCGCCCGCTACTGATATGTGTGTATATGTATATATATAAAAAAAAATATAAAAAAATAATAAACAGCCTAAACCTACATAATAGAACAATGATAGGTAGGCATATAAATAGGTCTTTAGATCACCAGATGTGTAGTGTATATAAGGCCTACACAATCACGTTACCACAAAATCAATTTATCACACATGCTCAGCTCATTGCGACCATTTAACAGAATATTACGGTTAAAACAACTTGAACCGCTTTAATGACTAAATAACACTGACAACTACAACTAATTATCAAACCTTTTAAATCTAAATATTTAATTGTACCTTTAGCCTCAGTAATAGCAATAGCAATAGCAACTTTATTTATATAGCACAGTTAAAACAACACAAGTTGTCCAAAGTGCTTTACATTGTATCACATAGCACAAAAAGAGGAAAAAAAATCTACTCTACAAAGACAACATCATATAGGCAACACATGTAGTAAAAAAGTCACTGATTAAAAGCTATTGAAAACAGATATGTTTTAAGTTGTCCTTTGAAAACCTGCACCGTATCAGCGTCTCTAATATGTATAGGCAAGCTATTCCAAAGTTTAGGCGCCGCTACAGCAAAGGCGTGATTTTTTCCTTCGAAGTGTCCTGGGTATTTTGAGTAGTTTCTGACTCTCTGATCTCAGACTTCGTCCAGTCTGATTTTCAGTTAACCCCCTGAGGTCGGCAATCACGCCGGCGTGATCTGCTCGCTTTTTTTATCAGTGTAAAAGAGACTCATAAATACTCTGTTGACTTTGATTTTCCATAGGAGTTTCATATATCAATCGATCCTGTTAAGTGTGTATTTTTTTTGTGTATACTCACAATAAAAACAAAGTGTTGTGCTTTTTGCCAAATAAAGAAAAATAAACACGAAGCGAGTTCTGCCTTCTCTCTGTCAGTGAAGTCTATTCTGAAACGCATCCGAAAATGAACCATAACTCAGCGAATACTCAGTCACACAGGCACACAGGCATGAAGCTTGAATTCTTTTCTTTTAAATGAAGTATTTTTTATAAAAAACAAATATTCTCAGTTTATGCAATCTGTATGAAAAGAGAGAGATGTCAGTCGTTCTCATCTCAGCTAATTATTTTTAATGTGAACTCGCCCACGGAGAGCGCACCCTATTCAAACGCAAATGATTGAGGCGATCCATGCAAACCTGTGAACGCCCCCATATCAGCTCGAGAAAACACATCAAGCTTATTCAGATCATTGTACTTGTTTACACCGTCTTGCGGCGCTGTGAGGAATAATACTATCGAAATAATAATAATGGAAAATGTACCTCAGAAGTGCTGGTATTTCGAGGACAACGGATCCTGAGCTATGGAATACTGTAGTAAGTTTTTTTTTCATTCTCAAGTGAATCGCATTTCTGTTTGTGAATGAATAAACGGCAGAGAATCGCAGATGGGAGTTTTACTTACTCAAACATGTTCTGAGGGCAGAAAGGAAAATGATTGGTTTACAGCTTCAACCAATGAAACTGAAGCAAGGGCGGGGTTTAGACGTTTGAATTTGAGATGCGCTGCGGAGGGATTTCTTGAGGAATAGTCGGAATAAAAGACATGTTCGTGGGAGAACGCATTTATTGCAAGGTAAGTGAATTTACAACTATATTGTGTTACAATTCAACATCCTCTAACGTTTACTAAGATAATAAGCGAACATTTAAAAATGCACAGAACTAATCATCGTCTAAATATCGTATTGTATGCATTTTGATTTGACTGTTTCATCAGTCGACCAAAACAAAGCAGCTTATGGGGTAACTGGTGTAAAACATGCTTTTCCAATGCTACCTCGCTGTCTGTTAAATTGATATGCGAGAACAGAACTCGTTCAAATTTTCCGCGATATTTCAACGGTCAAAATGATACATCTCCCGCGATCGCGCTGCTCTCAGGGCAGGAGTACTCGATAGATTCAAATTGCTGTTATTTTTAGTGTATTACGAGCTCTCAGGGCAGGAGTATAGATTCAAATTGCTTTTATTTTAGTGTATTACGCGCTGCTCTCAGGGCAGGACTACTCAATAGATTCAAATCACTTTTATTTTAGTGTATTACGCGCTGCTCTCAGGGCAGGAGTACTCAATAGATTCAAATCACTTTTATTTTAGTGTATTACGCGCTGCTCTCAGGGCAGGAGTACTCAATAGATTCAAACTGCTGTTATTACGCGCTGCTCTCAGGGCAGGAGTACTCAATAGATTCAAATCACTTTTATTTTAGTGTATTACGCGCTGCTCTCAGGGCAGGAGTACTCAATAGATTCAAATCACTTTTATTTTAGTGCATTACGAGCTCTCAGGGCAGGAGTATAGATTCAAATTGCTGTTATTTTAGTGTATTACGCGCTGCTCTCAGGGCAGGAGTATAGATTCAAATCACTTTTATTTTAGTGTATTACGCGCTGCTCTCAGGGCAGGAGTATAGATTCAAATCACTTTTATTTTAGTGTATTACGCGCTGCTCTCAGGGCAGGAGTACTCAATAGATTCAAATCACTTTTATTTTAGTGTATTACGCGCTGCTCTCAGGGAGTACTCAATAGTTTCAAATTGCTGTTATTTTAGTGTATTACTCGCTGCTCTCAGGGCAGGAGTACTCAATAGATTCAAATCACAGTTATTTTAGTGTATTACGCGCTGCTCTCAGGGCAGGAATACTCAATAGATTCAGATTGCTGTTATTTTTAGTGTATTACGCGCTGCTCTCAGGGCAGGAATACTCAATAGATTCAGATTGCTGTTATTTTTAGTGTATTACACGCTGCTCTCAGGGCAGGAGTACTCAATAGATTCAGATTGCTGTTATTTTTAGTGTATTACGCGCTGCTCTCATGGCAGGCGTACTCAATAGATTCAAATCACAGTTATTTTAGTGTATTACGCGCTGCTCTCAGGGCAGGAGTACTCAATAGATTCAGATTGCTGTTATTTTTAGTGTATTACGCGCTGCTCTCATGGCAGGCGTACTCAATAGATTCAAATCGCTGTTATTTTTACTGTATTACGCGCTGCTCTCAGGGCAGGAGTACTCAATAGATTCAAATCACTTTTATTTTAGTGTATTACGCGCTGCTCTCAGGGCAGGAATACTCAATAGATTCAAATCGCTGTTATTTTTAGTGTATTACGCGCTGCTCTCAGGGCAGGAGTAGGCTACTTAATAGATTCAAATCGCTTTTATTTTAGTGTATTACGCGCTGCTCTCAGGGCAGGAGTACTCAATAGATTCAAATCACTTTTATTTTAGTGTATTACGCGCTGCTCTCAGGGAGTACTCAATAGTTTCAAATTGCTGTTATTTTAGTGTATTACTCGCTGCTCTCAGGGCAGGAGTACTCAATAGATTCAAATCGCTGTTATTTTTAGTGTATTACGCGCTGCTCTCAGGGCAGGAGTAGGCTACTTAATAGATTCAAATCGCTTTTATTTTAGTGTATTACGCGCTGCTCTCAGGGCAGGAGTACTCAATAGATTCAAATCACTTTTATTTTAGTGTATTACGCGCTGCTCTCAGGGAGTACTCAATAGTTTCAAATTGCTGTTATTTTAGTGTATTACTCGCTGCTCTCAGGGCAGGAGTACTCAATAGATTCAAATCACAGTTATTTTAGTGTATTACGCGCTGCTCTCAGGGCAGGAATACTCAATAGATTCAGATTGCTGTTATTTTTAGTGTATTACGCGCTGCTCTCATGGCAGGCGTACTCAATAGATTCAAATCGCTGTTATTTTTACTGTATTACGCGCTGCTCTCAGGGCAGGAGTACTCAATAGATTCAAATCGCTGTTATTTTTACTGTATTACGCGCTGCTCTCAGGGCAGGAGTACTCAATAGATTCAAATCACTTTTATTTTAGTGTATTACGCGCTGCTCTCAGGGCAGGAATACTCAATAGATTCAAATCGCTGTTATTTTTAGTGTATTACGCGCTGCTCTCAGGGCAGGAGTACTCAATAGATTCAAATCACTTTTATTTTAGTGTATTACGCGCTGCTCTCAGGGCAGGAATACTCAATAGATTCAAATCGCTGTTATTTTTACTGTATTACGCGCTGCTCTCAGGGCAGGAGTACTCAGTAGATTCAAATCACTTTTATTTTAGTGTATTACGCGCTGCTCTCAGGGCAGGAATACTCAATAGATTCAAATCGCTGTTATTTTTAGTGTATTACGCGCTGCTCTCAGGGCAGGAGTAGGCTACTTAATAGATTCAAATCGCTTTTATTTTAGTGTATTACGCGCTGCTCTCAGGGCAGGAGTACTCAATAGATTCAAATCACTTTTATTTTAGTGTATTACGCGCTGCTCTCAGGGCAGGAGTACTCAATAGATTCAAATCGCTGTTATTTTTAGTGTATTACGCGCTGCTCTCAGGGCAGGAGTACTCAATAGATTCAAATCGCTGTTATTTTAGTGTATTACGCGCTGCTCTCAGGGCAGGAGTACTCAATAGATTCAAATCGCTGTTATATTACGCGCTGCTCTCTGGGCAGGAGTACTCAATAGATTCAAATCGCTGTTATTTTAGTGTATTACGTGCTGCTCTCAGGGCAGGAGTACTCAATAGATTCAAATCGCTGTTATTTTTAGTGTATTACGCGCTGCTCTCAGGGCAGGAGTACTCAATAGATTCAAATCCCTTTTATTTTAGTGTATTACGCGCTGCTCTCAGGGCAGGAGTACTCAATAGATTCAAATCGCTGTTATTTTAGTGTATTACGCGCTGCTCTCAGGGCAGGAGTACTCAATAGATTCAAATCGCTGTTATTTTAGTGTATTACGCACTGCTCTCAGGGCAGAAGTACTCAATAGATTCAAATCGCTGTTATTTTTAGTGTATTACGCGCTGCTCTCAGGGCAGGAGTACTCAATAGATTCAAATCGCTGTTATTTTTAGTGTATTACGCACTGCTCTCAGGGCAGGAGTACTCAATAGATTCAAATCGCTGTTATTTTAGTGTATTACGCGCTGCTCTCAGGGCAGGAGTAGGCTACTTAATAGATTCAAATCGCTTTTATTTTAGTGTATTATGCGCTGCTCTCAGGGCAGGAGTACTCAATAGATTCAAATCACTTTTATTTTAGTGTATTACGCGCTGCTCTCAGGGCAGGAGTACTCAATAGATTCAAATCGCTGTTATTTTTAGTGTATTACGCGCTGCTCTCAGGGCAGGAGTACTCAATAGATTCATATCGCTGTTATTTTTAGTGTATTACGCGCTGCTCTCAGGGCAGGAGTACTCAATAGATTCAAATCGCTGTTATTTTTAGTGTATTATGCGCTGCTCTCAGGGCAGGAGTACTCAATAGATTAAAATCGCTGTTCTTTTAGTGTATTACGTGCTGCTCTCAGGGCAGGAGTACTCTCAAATCCCTTTTATTTTAGTGTATTACGCGCTGCTCTCAGGACAGGAGTACTCAATAGATTCAAATCGCTGTTATATTACGCGCTGCTCTCAGGGCAGGAGTACTCAATAGATTCAAATCGCTGTTATTTTTAGTGTATTACGCGCTGCTCTCAGGGCAGGAGTACTCAATAGATTCAAATCGCTGTTATATTACGCGCTGCTCTCAGGGCAGGAGTACTCAATAGATTCAAATCACTGTTATTTTAGTGTATTATGCGCTGCTCTCAGGGCAGGAGTACTCAATAGATTCAAATCGCTGTTATTTTTAGTGTATTACGCACTGCTCTCAGGGCAGGAGTACTCAATAGATTCAAATCGCTGTTATTTTAGTGTATTACGCACTGCTCTCAGGGCAGGAGTATAGATTCAAATCGCTGTTATTTTTAGTGTATTATGCGCTGCTCTCAGGGCAGGAGTATAGATTCAAATCGCTGTTATTTTTAGTGTATTACGCACTGCTCTCAGGGCAGGAGTATAGATTCAAATCGCTGTTATTTTTAGTGTATTACGCGCTGCTCTCAGGGCAGGAGTACTCAATAGATTAAAATCGCTGTTCTTTTAGTGTATTACGCGCTGCTCTCAGGGCAGGAGTACTCTCAAATCCCTTTTATTTTAGTGTATTACGCGCTGCTCTCAGGACAGGAGTACTCAATAGATTCAAATCGCTGTTATATTACGCGCTGCTCTCAGGGCAGGAGTACTCAATAGATTCAAATTGCTGTTCTTTTAGCGCAATACTCCTAGCTGTCAGGGAAGGAGTACTTAAGAGATTCTAATTGCTTTGCATTTTCCTAGAAATGAAGTCCTGTAATATTCCTGTATCACACAATGTCATATTTGCATTAAAAATGTCATAATTGAGCAAATGACACTTAATGACATTTGTCATAAACATGCATAAAACCTCCTTCATATTCATGACATGTGTCATGTCATGATTATGACGGTGTCATGTCAGTCTTATGCACACCCCTTCAAGTAAAGTGTTACCTTAACTTGTTCTTGTATCTCATTCTTCAGTTACCTGAAAGAGCTGGCAGAAACTGGATGAATAAAAGGAGCCAACACTGAAGATGCCTGATGCTACCCAGTCTATGATTAAGGCCTGGATGCAAAGATGGAGAGCGTTTGGTTCCACCTGATACAAGCACACAATCTCAGTGTTGACTTTGTGATGCATAAATGTGATTGCAAAATGTGGATCTATGTTCAAATACTTAATTTTCCACTGAGTATTGCAGAGAAACAAAGACAATTAATTTCAGGGTTCCTAGGCAATTTGGAAAAGTTTGGCATTTGATTTGAGTAATTTCCAAGTATGGAAAAATATTTTTGTTTCCATACTTTTCCCACCATTCTGTTTTCCAAAATATAAAATTAAGATTTTCTAAAAATACATTTATCAAAAGCCGATTGAATTCATGGCAAAAGTTTAGTGATCATTTAGAGATTGTTTGTCTTTATCATAAGCGAGTCTCTTTTGAATGTCACTAAATTAATGTGCATTTACCCCTCTACCAGCAACAGATAAAGGATCAGACTACCATTAAACTCATGCAACATCAAACCACACAGGTTATAAAGCATTTTAGGTTTCTTCTCATCCTGTTAGTGCTTATCACTTCCAGAAAACTTTTGTACTGATTGTACTGTATACCAAAAATTTAATGTTTTATGAATCATTAATATTTAATATGGTTAGAAAAATCTAGAGAGAGGATTGCAATTTTAAGTCTGTGTGGAAAAGTGTAAGATTGAAAATAATTAAAGATATTTGAAAATGAACAAAAACATTTTCTTTTACTGTTTCAATTCCCCTTTCTTACCCCAGGGTACCATTTGGAATTCCTAAAGGCAGAGGTGCTGATAGTGCTCAAGGCCTGTAGGTCAAAATGTGTGTACTTCGGGGGTCTACGAATTGTCACACCTTTTACAATGGGGGAAATTGTAATTATCTGATTAGTCGATTTGAACGTCTCACATTTGGGTTACAGACACATGGTCAAGGAAGGCATCAAAGATTATAACAGTTTCTCTGTCCCTTTTATTCTCTGGCTCTATTTGTCTCTTTCTACACTCTCTCCCTCTCTTTATATCTCTCAGGAAACACTTTACATATATGGGGGGTACAATTAATGGTATTTTGGGATGGGATAAGTTTTTATCATCACGTCTATTTTGTAACTTTAAGTGTAACCATATATAGTGTCATTAGACCCTTTCAATTGCATATAATGTGCTAACTAGTTTTGATTAGTTATTGACTTTGAAGTGCTACCTATTGCAAAACAATATCGTCACTCTAGCAGCAATCTGCCACATATTTAGCTGTTGTTACAACTTGTAACTACTTGTAACTGCTACTTGTAACAACTTATTTCCGTTGTTGATATAAGTAGCAGTGGGTGGTAATGGACAAGAAATCTACAGTTTTCCACCATCTTACTGATAACGTTTCTTTAGTCATTCGGCAGTCTAGCAGCCTGAACCCCTGTAGGAAATCCATCCTTACAAAAGTATGGAATTTTGATTTCATTTAATGACTGAACAAAAATTGATTGTAAATAACTAGTTTACTAATTATATTTTTATTGAACTGTCTTTTGGTCCAATTGTGCAAAATAACCAATTCAAGCATAATTATGACTTTCCTTTTTTATAGTATTACAAAACATTTCCAGTGAATTAAATGTATAAAACAGAAACATATCACAAAAAAAATGCAGAGCAAAGATGTAGCCTATCATTAAACTGTTGTACTTTTAACTAGCTCATATCATTATTCTTAGAGGTTTTTAATTGCTTTATTATTTTTCTTTTAGACGGGTGTCATTGAACTTGAATGGGCTTCCTGTTAAACCAGGCCCAACGCTACGGGTCGCCTGGTCAAATGTCTGTCAGTTCCTCCTTAAATTCTCCAGATCTGTAGGTCTTCCTGCAAATGAATTACATAAAGATGTTGGTTTCAATGTAAGCTGACAGTCATAAAAAAACAAAACGTAAAATGTATTTCACCTGAAAGCTTCAGTTTCATCCTCATTTTAAAATATTTCCTGGACTATTTCTTTTGTGGAGTAAACTTGGTGCAAGGGACATTAATGAAACCTTATTGTAACGTGGTACCAATGTAAACAAATAAAATTACTTTCTTTTACTGATCTTTAAGCTAAAATACATTTATAATGCCCTCAAAACAGCACTAAAGACACAGTTATATTGTGCTTATCACAGTTAGTGCATGTTGAAGTCAATTTGAATCGGAGTAATCCTGCCCTAAGAGCAGTGCGTAATACACTAAAATAAAAGTGATTTGAATCTATTGAGTACTCCTGCCCTGAGAGCAGCGCGTAATACGCTAAAATAAAAGTGATTTGAATCTATTGAGTACTCCTGCCCTGAGAGCAGTGCGTAATACACTAAAATAAAAGTGATTTGAATCTATTGAGTACTCCTGCCCTGAGAGCAGCGCGTAATACACTAAAATAAAAGTGATTTGAATCTATTGAGTACTCCTGCCCTGAGAGCAGTGCGTAATACACTAAAATAAAAGTGATTTGAATCTATTGAGTACTCCTGCCCTGAGAGCAGCGCGTAATACGCTAAAATAAAAGTGATTTGAATCTATTGAGTACTCCTGCCCTGAGAGCAGTGCGTAATACACTAAAATAAAAGTGATTTGAATCTATTGAGTACTCCTGCCCTGAGAGCAGCGCATAATACACTAAAAATAACAGCGATTTGAATCTATTGAGTACTCCTGCCCTGAGAGCAGCGCGTAATACACTAAAATAAAAGGGATTTGAATCTATTGAGTACTCCTGCCCTGAGAGCAGCGCGTAATACACTAAAAATAACAGCGATTTGAATCTATTGAGTACTCCTGCCCTGAGAGCAGCGCGTAATACACTAAAAATAACAGCGATTTGAATCTATTGAGTTCTCCTGCCCTGAGAGCAGCGCGTAATACACTAAAATAAAAGTGATTTGAATCTATTGAGTACTCCTGCCCTGAGAGCAGCGCGTAATACACTAAAATAACAGCGATTTGAATCTATTGAGTACTCCTGCCCTGAGAGCAGCGCGTAATACACTAAAAATAACAGCGATTTGAATCTATTGAGTACTCCTGCCCTGAGAGCAGCGCGTAATACACTAAAATAAAAGGGATTTGAATCTATTGAGTACTCCTGCCCTGAGAGCAGTGCGTAATACACTAAAATAAAAGGGATTTGAATCTATTGAGTACTCCTGCCCTGAGAGCAGCGCGTAATACACTAAAAATAACAGCGATTTGAATCTATTGAGTACTCCTGCCCTGAGAGCAGCGCGTAATACACTAAAAATAACAGCGATTTGAATCTATTGAGTTCTCCTGCCCTGAGAGCAGCGCGTAATACACTAAAATAAAAGTGATTTGAATCTATTGAGTACTCCTGCCCTGAGAGCAGCGCGTAATACACTAAAATAACAGCGATTTGAATCTATTGAGTACTCCTGCCCTGAGAGCAGCGCGTAATACACTAAAATAAAAGGGATTTGAATCTATTGAGTACTCCTGCCCTGAGAGCAGCGCGTAATACACTAAAAACAACAGCGATTTGAATCTATTGAGTACTCCTGCCCTGAGAGCAGCGCGTAATACACTAAAATAACAGCGATTTGAATCTATTGAGTATTCCTGCCCTGAGAGCAGCGCGTAATACACTAAAAATAACAGCGATTTGAATCTATTGAGTACTCCTGCCCTGAGAGCAGCGCGTAATACACTAAAATAAAAGTGATTTGAATCTATTGAGTACTCCTGCCCTGAGAGCAGCGCGTAGCCTAATACACTAAAATAAAAGTGATTTGAATCTATTGAGTACTCCTGCCCTGAGAGCAGCGCGTAATACACTAAAATAAAAGTGATTTGAATCTATTGAGTACTCCTGCCCTGAGAGCAGCGCGTAGCCTAATACACTAAAATAAAAGTGATTTGAATCTATTGCGTACTCCTGCCCTGAGAGCAGCGCGTAATACACTAAAATAAAAGTGATTTGAATCTATTGAGTACTTCTGCCCTGAGAGCAGCGCGTAATACACTAAAAATAACAGCGATTTGAATCTATTGAGTACTCCTGCCCTGAGAGCAGCGCGTAATATAACAGCGATTTGAATCTATTGAGTACTCCTTTCCTGAGAGCAGCGCGTAATACACTAAAATAAAAGGGATTTGAGAGTACTCCTGCCCTGAGAGCAGCGCGTAATACACTAAAAGAACAGCGATTTTAATCTATTGAGTACTCCTGCCCTGAGAGCAGCGCGTAATACACTAAAATAACAGCGATTTGAATCTATTGAGTAGTCCTGCCCTGAGAGCAGCGCGTAATACACTAAAAATAACAGCAATCTGAATCTATTGAGTACTCCTGCCCTGAGAGCAGCGGGTAATACACTAAAATAAAAGTGATTTGAATCTATTGAGTACTCCTGCCCTGAGAGCAGCGCGTAATACACTAAAATAAAAGTGATTTGAATCTATTGAGTACTCCTGCCCTGAGAGCAGCGCGTAATACACTAAAATAAAAGTGATTTGAATCTATTGAGTAGTCCTGCCCTGAGTGCAGCGCGTAATACACTAAAAGAACAGCGATTTTAATCTATTGAGTCCTCCTGCCCTGAGAGCAGCGCGTAATACACTAAAAATAACAGCAATCTGAATCTATTGAGTACTCCTGCCCTGAGAGCAGCGCGTAATACACTAAAATAAAAGTGATTTGAATCTATTGAGTACTCCTGCCCTGAGAGCAGCGCGTAATACACTAAAATAAAAGTGATTTGAATCTATTGAGTACTCCTGCCCTGAGAGCAGCGCGTAATACACTAAAATAAAAGTGATTTGAATCTATTGAGTAGTCCTGCCCTGAGTGCAGCGCGTAATACACTAAAATAAAAGTGATTTGAATCTATTGAGTACTCCTGCCCTGAGAGCAGCGCGTAATAACAGCAGTTTGAATCTATTGAGTACTCCTGCCCTGAGAGCAGTGCATAATACACTAAAATAAAAGTGATTTGAATCTATTGAGTAGTCCTGCCCTGAGAGCAGCGCGTAATACACTAAAATAAAAGTGATTTGAATCTATTGAGTAGTCCTGCCCTGAGAGCAGTGGGTAATACACTAAAATAACAGCAATTTGAATCTATTGAGTATTCCTGCCCTGAGAGCAGCGCATAATACACTAAAATAACAGCAATTTGAATCTATACTCCTGCCCTGAGAGCTCGTAATACACTAAAAATAACAGCAATTTGAATCTATACTCCTGCCCTGAGAGCAGCGCGTAATACACTAAAATAAAAGCAATTTGAATCTATACTCCTGCCCTGAGAGCTCGTAATACACTAAAAATAACAGCAATTTGAATCTATCGAGTACTCCTGCCCTGAGAGCAGCGCGATCGCGGGAGATGTATCATTTTGACCGTTGAAATATCGCGCAAAATTTGAACGAGTTCTGTTCTCGCATATCAATTTAACAGACAGCGAGGTAGCATTGGAAAAGCATGTTTTACACCAGTTACCCCATAAGCAGCTTTGTTTTGGTCGACTGATGAAACAGTCAAATCAAAATGCATACAATACGATATTTAGACGATGATTAGTTCTGTGCATTTTTAAATGTTCGCTTATTATCTTAGTAAACGTTAGAGGATGTTGAATTGTAACACAATATAGTTGTAAATTCACTTACCTTGCAATAAATGCGTTCTCCCACGAACATGTCTTTTCTTCCGACTATTCCTCAAGAAATCCCTCCGCAGCGCATCTCAAATTCAAACGTCTAAACCCCGCCCTTGCTTCAGTTTCATTGGTTGAAGCTGTAAGCCAATCATTTTCCTTTCTGCCCTCAGAACATGTTTGAGTAAGTAAAACTCCCCATCTGCCAGAGAATCGCGTTTCTGTGTGTGAATGAATGTTTTGCTTTTAGCAAACTGTATTGATATACTGAGTAAAAATCTACTGAAATATGTTGAAATAAAATGTATTTGTATAAGCAACGTATTAAACTGCAAATTAACATTTATATTTCTTATAATAAAAACGAAAGACCTATGTTACAGACATATGAAAGACAACATTTCGTTGATTAGTTTTGGATAGATTATACATTTTTACTGTAAAATATCTGTCACCTCAAATAAGCTTTTGTTTGCCAATTTTTGCTCATATGTTAAATATAGTATGTTTTGTCAAAAATAAAGTAATCAAATAATATGTTATAGTGTTTATTCCAATGTAGCCTAGGCTATATTCAAGTAATGAATCCTTAACTTTGAAATTGTCACATCCACCGTCTGTCTTCCTCATCTATCTCGGCACTACACTCCCCACAATCCTCCATGGCGCACACCTGCACTCACTCTCCTATGTAGTATTCACCGTCACCTGGATCCCATCACTAGCTCACCTTTATATTCAGCACTCAGTCACTCACTCTGGGTCTGGTCTCGTCAATACATGTCTATTCATGACACACAGACTCTCTACTTCACCTACCTGCATACTTACCGTCGATCCCGATCTTCTTCAGCCTGTCTTCAGTCCATCTTCAGAGAATCTTCATCATCTGCTTCTGCAAGAGAAAGAGAGACTTTGTTATCATTCAGTTAAGCTTCATCCAATTATCTTCTTCCTGTTTACTCACCTTTCACGCTGTCCGATCCATTCTGCTATTAAAATATCAAACTTACCTTCTTGCCTGCTTCGTTTGTACGAAACCTGACAGAAATATGTATGATAAAATGTATACTTTAGTTTTTACAAAGAAAGATTACACTTGAATTGCTGTTGTAATTGTAACCTTTTTAATAAAACAAATATATTTACAAGGTAGATGTAAACAAACTATTAAAAGGTAAATATAAGCCTTTTCTTTAAATAATTTTTATTGTTTTATTAGTGACAAATTTGGGGAGAGGATAAATATTCCAAAACTGAAAATACAGTATGAGAATTAACTGCACAATTACTAGACATGTTTTCCTTGGATATTATAGGCCAATTTTGCAAGCACAATTTGTGGAAAAATAAAAAAAATTGAGATGCTTCCAACTGTTGCTCTTGCATTCTTTCTTGTGGCTCAGTCAAACACCTGAATGAATGGCTCATTAAGTATGCGGGCCCCATTGTCTCCTCAGGTGCGAACCAATAAATATGCATGATGGTGTTGGAGTGTTGACGCCCACTTCGCATATTGCCTTTCCAAACAGAAAGTGTTTTGCAAAATTTAAATCAATGTATTGTGTTATGTGAATGATTAGGGAGGATGATTTTCACATAATTTTGAAGAAAAAACGCTAGGCGACAACATCCATTAGTCAAAATTCTTATTGACACATATTTAGTATGTGTTTTGTGGCCTTATTTCAGAAACTTTAGTTTTTTCAATAACCATGCATAAACATTGTTCTCTCAAAAATGCAAACATGTACATTCATGTTGCTCACATATTATGGTAGCCCTGTTTGTGCTAAATAGAGTGTAATTACACCTTTGCCATTAATATGTTTATAAGCAACTGAAAAAAGCACAAATGTCAGGGCATGTCAGAACATCTCAAGGACCCCAAAACCACCTTAGACCCCAGAGGGTTAAGGATTCGTACCCACTTCCCAGAGTCGACGAATCATTGGATTTCTTGGCTCGTGGAAAATTTCTTACTACTTTTGATTTGGCTCGGGGGTACTGGCAGGTGTCGGTAGAGGAAAAGTCAAGGCCAAAGACAGCATTCGCATCACACTGTGGCCTTTTTCAATTCAAAGTCCTTCCTTTTGGGCTTAGTAACGCCCTGGCCACGTTTCAGAGAGTAATGAACAATGTCCTTGCTGGATTGGTTTACAAGTGCTGTGCAGTGTACTTGGATGATATTGTCGTTGTATCCCCAACCTTTGAACAACACTTGGAAGACCTCCGGGAAGTCCTTTCTAGGCTTGAGTCAGCTGGTCTTACTCTCAAGCTAGATAAGTGTCAGTTCTGCTTGAGTGAACTCATCTTCCTAGCACTGCATGAAAAGAGGTGTATCCGGACCAGTATACTCCTGTATACACTGCTGAAATTTGGAAGAATCCAGGAGTATACTAGCCGGATAGCTCAAATTCCATGGGTCTGTATATATCCGTATACATCCGAAATGATACCAAATCGGATGTATGTTGTGGACATATACTTCCGTGCTATAGCCATTTGTTGCCATGGCAAGTAATCCCATCAAAGGTTTTTTCAAGAGAACATTTTCACACCTTTGTGCACCTTTTGGCCTTCCCCCCATTGGTCCTTTTCTTTTAAAAAACACTCCCATTACCCAGACCACTATTGGAGGACAGGACACATTGAAAACCCAGGAAAATGATTTGATTGGTTACTTTTAGAATATAGCCCACCCTAGGCCTTATCGCAGAGTGATTTGATTGGTTATAGGCCAGCTATGCAGATATTGCTCATTATACACTAAACCCCCCTTCCCCCAATTTTAATAAATTCAAATATAATTTTAAAAACACACACAAAGAACAATGAGAAAGTCTGACATTTTTATTAAGGTAAATAAAACATTCCAAAGAGCATTATAAACAAGCATTAAAAAGGAATGGGGGAACAAAAATATTTGAAGGGATGAAAATGTAAAGGAACAAAAACAAATATAACATGAACATTCCAAAGAACATTATAAACATACATTAAAATGAATGGGGAAAAAGAAATGTGAACAAAGGTGTAAAGGAATAAAATACAAAACGTGGAGATAAGCAACATGCACGTCAAAAAGGAACAAATATACAAAGTATACAATATAAAACAAGATCAATAAATAAGAAATATAGAAATTAAAGTGTATATAAAATATATGTAAATATTCATTTTTCAAACTGCCATGATGCACTGGTGGTGTGACATGTAGCGTGGGTCAGCCTCTAGTCTGGTTTGTAGTACCTGGCAGAGAGCAGATAACTCTGTGGTTCTGTTTGGTGGAGACCTCACCATCCACACTGGCCTTCGATCAACAATAGCATCTTCATCAGACATCTATTGTTGCAGTCTTCCACAGTTCCCTTTCTGTGTTGGTTTGTACAACACTGGACCTGGTCTCCAGCAACTGCAAAACATGACAGTAATTTAACCACTAAAACACAGAGAGGAGGACAGTTACATTCTGAAAAAAAAAAAAAACTGCTTAACCAGTTTCTTAACTTACCCGTCTCTTTCGTTGACGGTTCTTTGCAGTGTTCTTCATAGTGTTTCTTTTCTGAGCCTTTTCAGGCTGAGCCAAATAATACTTCCTCCGCAAAGTCTCAAAATACATCTTGCAACCTGTTAAATAAATCATAAATAAATGTAATGCCAATAAAACTAAGTAAAACAGAGGACATTAAAATGATTACAACATCTTTAAGATTACCTTTTGCACATTCAGGGTCAACGTCTGTAAAAGTTGTCCTTAATTCTTCGAAGAGGTAAGTGGTCACAGCCAGGTATGTGTGATGAATTTATTCTGGGGGAAAAAGTTGCAGGCATCATTAATGAAATTCAGTTTTAGTATTTCAAATCCATATAGTAGTAGATTAAACTAACATTTACAGTATACAATATGCAGTCTTACCCGGTTTGTGGATCGTATTTGTGTGGGTTGTTCTCTGAATTATGGAGGCGCCTTACAGATTCCTGTAAAGTTTGAAATTAAAAAGCGTTTTAGTGGATTCACAATCTGCAAGAACCACAAAACTGAATTTTCAGTTTGAATAAGTTGGCTATCACAGTAAACATAAGAGACAAAACATATCAGTTCATAAATCTTTAAGATGTCACGCAGCGCCTCTGATATCTTTCCGGTTTGTGCCGCCTTCTGCCTATACAAGGCCACCAGTGCAGGTGTATGTTGGTCAAGCACAGCATAGAACTGGTTCCGTATGTTGACGTTTGTGATGCGTTGGAACTCAGCACAAAGCTACAAAACCAAAAACAAACAAAAATAATTATATAAAAAGACTAATACTCGATTTGCAACAGAAAACACATTTGTGATGCAACATGTTCCGTTAAAATACATTGTTGAGCAACATGGTCACATGCAAAGTGATAGTTCTTACACACAGTGAATAGTGGCATTTGCTGTTCCATTTGAATGTGATACATATTAAAAATTTGGCATAGAAATATGTGTGAAGAGTGGCAGAAAAGAGAAGTGAGTCTGTTTTACCTGTGATTCAATCCGAAGAGCCGGCCATTTCCCCAAGAAGTCCTTCACCTGCACAGATAAAACAATCAATATGAAACCAGTCAAATTATGCAATCAACCTCTTTACAAATTAATGATACAAAATTTCAAGTTAATGTAACTTACCGATAAAGTTGCTCTCTGGTGACAGACAATGTAGGTCTGCACATGCACACAAAAACAGACAGCAAAATATTTAATTTTTAAGAGACTTTTGATTGATGCTAATGAATTAGGCTCCAAATAAAAGAAGTGGTGAAAAATAGTTACAGCCTAAATTAACATTTGAGTCACCTTGATTTTGGGGGATGCTCACTGCACTCCTTCCACTTAAACCTATAATGAAAAGACGTAAAGGTTTAATAAAAACTTGCATCGTTCATTCGGTAACTATTATGTCCATAACCTTAACTTTGTTCGAGTAAAAGTTAACGTAACTGCTAACGTTAGCCACTAGCTCATTTGGGTGCATGTAGGAATAACATCATATTGAATTTGCCAGAGCAGGGCGCTTAACACAAACAGCAGGAACACACTCAAAAACAGAAGGACTATCGCTTGCTGAAAAGAGTTATTGACTAACGTTAACATTATTGCCCTGCCACGACATTAACAGTAACGTTACACAGGATATTCTGTAACTAGCAGGCGGACTGACGGCAATCGCGCCCGCGGCACCGCGCTTGCAACTTAAAAATAGCCTCGTCTAACAGTCAAATATCACGTGTAATATGATATTCTTACAATATTACAACAAGCAAAGTAGTTTTGAAGTGTTTTGGTTTACTTACAAGTTGTTTCATTCTTGATACCACGTCGCTCGAGAGGATAGCCATCTTGGATAGATTTTTCAGGTAACGTCAGTTAGGGCTGCACGTCATGACGTCATATCATGTGATCGACAGTACACTTTAAAATAGTGAGTGAACCAGCGGTGTTCACTCAGAAATGCTGAGGCACACAAACATAAAAATACATATTTCATAGACGTTAATAGTTTAAAGGTGGATTAACTCAGCAAGAGATTTTAACTGTAGTGACCTCGGTCTTCAATTCAGTGGAGTAGAAAAGCTCAGGTTCCTTCTACCTTGTTAATCCCCTGAGGTCGGCGGTATCGCCGGCGATACCAGCTCTCTTTTTTTTTTTATCAGTGTAAAATAAACTCATAAATACTCTGTTGACTTTGATTTTCCATAGGAGTTTCATACATCAATCGATTCTGTTAAATGTGTATTATTTTTGTGTATACTCACAATAAAAACAAGTGTTGTGCTTTTTGCCAAATAAAGAAAAATAAACACGAAGCGAGTTCTGCCTTCTCTCTGTCAGTGTAGTCCATTCTGAAACGCGTCAGAAAATGAACAATAACTCAGCGAATACTCAGTCAAACAGGCATACAGACACACAGGCATGAAGCTTGAATTCTCTTCTTTTAAATGAAGTAATTTATATAAAAAACAAATATTCTCATCTTGTGAAATCTGTATTAAAAGAGAGCGATTCCAGTCGAGCTCATTACAGCTCATTCAAATGTAATGTGACACGCCCACGGAGAGCGCGCGCTATTCAAACGCAAATGTCTGAGGCAATCCACGCAAACCATGAACGCCCCCATATCAGCTCGAGAAAACACAAGTTTATTCAGATCATTACTTGTTTACACCGTCTCGCAGCGCTGTGAGGAATAATAATAATGGAAAATGTACCTCAGAAGTGCGGGTATATCGAGGAGCGAGCTGAGGAATACTGGAAAATGTACCTCAGAAGTGCGGGTATATCGAGGAGCGAGCTGAGGAATACTGTAGTAAGTTTTTTTCCTTCTCACGTGAATCGGGTTTCTGTTTATGAATGGATGAACGGCAGAGATGCGCGCTGTTTACCACAGCTTGCAAAAAGACAGTTTAAATTTAAATCGCGTGTGTGAATGAATGATGATGTTTTAGCAAACTGCATTGCTATACTGAGATGAGTAAAAATCGACTGAAATATGTTGAAATAAAATGTAGGCTATTTGTATAAGCAACGTATTAAACTGCAAATTAACATTTATATGCCCTAATTTTTCATAAAAACAACGTTACAGTCAGGCGAAATATGAAAGACAACATTTTGTTGACTAGATTTGGGTACAGTTTTTACTGTAGAATATACTGCCACTTCAAATAAGCTTTTGTTTAGCAATTTCTATATATATATAAAATACTATTTTTGTCAAAAATAAAGTCATCAACTAAGATGTTAGCTGTTCCAATGTTGGCTATATTCAAACTAATGAATACATAGATAAAATGTAGGCCTATAATCTTTTTTTTTTACAAAGAAAGAGTACACTTGAAATATTGTTGAAATTGTAATTAAGTTGGCTTGAGAGAGCCAACTTAGTGATATTGTACTTAAACTTATTATTATTAAGTTGGCTTGAGAGAGCCAACTTAGTGATATTGTACTTAAACTTATTAAGTTGGCTTGAGAGAGCCAACATATTGAAATCCTATTTAAACTTATTATTAAGTTGGCTTGAGAGAGCCAACATATTGAAATCCTATTTAAACTTATTATTAAGTTGGCTTGAGAAAGCCAACATATTGAAATCCTATTTAAACTTATTAAGTTGGCTTGAGAAAGCCAACATATTGAAATCCTATTTAAACTTATTAAGTTGGCTTGAGAAAGCCAACATATTGAAATCCTATTTAAACTTATTAAGTTGGCTTGAGAAAGCCAACATATTGAAATCCTATTTAAACTTATTATTAAGTTGGCTTGAGAGAGCCAACATATTGAAATCCTATTTAAACTTATTATTATTATTATTATTCTTCTGTTAAAAACTGTTGACTCAAACTCGTCCTAGAGCTTTAACTCTACATACTCCAAACTCGGCTCAGACACTCAAACTGATCTGAAGTTAGTTGCTATATCTTTTCAGACTGATCGGACTTACGGTTTTCCTAAAAATGACGATCAAAACTCGGAAAAACTCCCAACTCCCAATTCAAATCCAGATTCAAACTCACCAACCGACGAAAATTCAAATCTAAACACCTTGAAGACTAAACCAAACTGCCGTTCTATATACTATATTAGCCAATGAGACTCATTTAAACTAATAAACTCTAAACTCATACACTTATAAACTAATTAACTTATAAACTCATGAATTCATAGACTTATTAACTCTTTAACTCATAAATTAATAAACTCTGAACTCTTAAACTCATTTAAACTTATAAACTCTAAACTCATTAAAACTTATAAACTCTAAACTCATTTAAAACTTATAAACTCTAAACTCAAAAACTCTAACACTTATAAACTCATCAATTTATACACTTATAAACTCTAAACTCATAAACTCTGAGTGTGTGTGTGTGTGTGTGTGTCACACACACACACACACTAAACTCATTTAAACTTAAACTCTAAACTCATTTAAACTTGTAAACTCAAAACTCGTAAACTACTTTAAACTTCAAACCACTTTAAGCGTTTTAAGTTTAAAGCTTCAAGCTCCCAAGCAACTCCATAGCAACCAAACTTGAGTACCCTAGCAACCGTTTTGCAAGACCTATATCTCTGTATCAGAACATCGTATAGAGATGAGGTTTGGCTCTTTTGACTCATGCTAGCAAACAGCACTTCCAACATGCTACACATGCTAGCAGTGAATAGCTACATGCTAATATCAATTAGTTAAGTGCTAAATCATACCAAGATCATGCTAAGGACTCTATAAAAACTCCATAGTAACCATCTGTGACAACTACCAACCACCTAGCAACACCATAGCAACCACCCAGAACACCCTAGCAACTGCCTAGCAACCACCCAGAACACCCTAGCAACCAACCAGAATACTCTAGCAACCACCTAGCAACAGCATAGCAACCACCCAGAACACCCTAGCAACTGCCTAGCAACACCATAGCAACCACCCAAAATACCTTAGCAACCGCCTAGCAACACCATAGCAACCACCCAGAACACCCTAGCAACCACCTAGCAACCACCCAGAATACCTTAGAAACCGCCTAGCAACACCATAGCAACCACCGAGAACACCCTAGCAACCGCCTAGCAACCACCCAGAACACCCTAGCAACCGCCTAGCAACACCATAGCAACCACCCAGAACACCCTAGCAACCGCCTAGCAACCACCCAGAATACCCTAGCAACCGCCTAGCAACACCCTAGCAACCACCAAAATACCCTAGCAACCACCTAGCAACATCATAGCAACCACCCAGAACACCCTAGCAACCGCCTAGCAACACCATAGCACCATCAAAACACCCTAGCAACCGCCTAGCAACATCATAGCAACCACCCAGAACACCCTAGCAACACCCTAGCAACCACCCAGAACACCCTAGCAACCGCCTAGCAACCGCCTAGCAACCACCCAGAACACCCTAGCAACCGCCTAGCAACCACCCAGAATACCCTAACAACCGCCTAGCAACACCATATCAACCACCCAGAACACCCTAGCAACCGCCTAGCAACCACCCAAAACACCCTAGCAACCGCCTAGCAACCACCCAGAATACCCTAGCAACCGCCTAGCAACAACATAGCAACCACCCAGAACACCCTAGCAACCACCCAGAATACCCTAGCAACCGCCTAGCAACCACCCAGAACACCCTAGCAACCAACCAGAATACCCTAGCAACCACCTAGCAACAGCATAGCAACCACCCAGAACACCCTAGCAACCGCCTAGCAACCACCCAGATTACCTTAGCAACCGCATAGCAACACCATAGCAACCACCCAGAACACCCTAGCAACCACCCAGCAACCACCCAAAATACCTTAGCAACCACCCAGAACACCCTAGCAACCACCTAGCAAAAAACTTTCTGGTCCAAACTTTCTCAAGCCAACTTAAAGTTTGTCTCGACGAACTTTCGCATCTAGTTATTATTATTCTTCTGACCCTAAAAAAATCTATATCAAACTCCTCCTAGAGCTTTAACTCTACATACTCCAAACTCGGCTCAGACACTCAAACTGATCTGACTCGAGTTGCTATATCTTTTCAGACTGATTGGACTTACGGTTTTCCTAAAAATGACGATCAAAACTCGAAAAAACTCATTCAAAAACTCCCATTGACTTACATTGGGAGTTCTAAAAAATTCAAACCGACAAAAATTCAAATCAAAATACCTTGAAGACTAAACCAAACTGCCGTTCTATATACTATATTAGCCAATGAGACTCATTTAAACTAATGAACTCTAAACTCAAAACGTGTGTGTGTGTGAGAGAGAGAGAGAGAGAGCGTGGGTGTCTATGTGTGAGTGTGTGTGTGTGTGTGTGTGTGTGTGTGTAAACTCAAATACTCGTACACACTCATTTAAACTTATAAACTCTTAACTCAAAAACTTGTACACTTATAAACTCTAAACTCATATAAACTCTGAGTGTGTGTGAGAGAGAGAGTGTGTGTCTATGTGCGTGAGTGTGTGTGTGTGTGTGTGTGTGTGTGTGTTAATGAGCTTGTCTGTGTGTGTGTGAGTGAGTTAGTGAGTGTGTGTGTGAGAGAGATAGTGTGTGTGTGAGAGAGAGAGTGAGAGTCTGTGCGTGCGTGCTTGTGTGTGTATGTGTATGTCGAAAATTTAAATCTAAACACCTTGAAGACTAAACCAAACTGCCGTTCTATATACTATATGAGCCATTGAGACTCATTTAAACTAATAAACTCTAAACTCATACACTTATAATTAGAATAAGTGTATGAGATTAACTAATTAACTTATAAACTCATGAATTCATAGACTTATAAACTATTAAACTCATAAATTAATAAACTCTGAACTCTTAAACTCATTTAAACTTATAAACTCTAAACTCATTTAAACTTATAAACTCAAAACTCAAAAACTCATACAGTGTGTGTGTGTCTGAGTGAGTGTGTGAGCGAGTTAGTGTGTGTGTGTGTGTGTGTGTGTGTGTGCGTGTGTGTGTGTATGTGTGTGTGTGTTTATCTATCTATTAACTTATCTATCTACCTGCCATAAACTTCAAACTACTGTAAACTACTTTAAACTTCAAACCACTTTAAACTTCTTACGTTTAAAGCTCCCAGCTCCCAAGCAACTCCATAGCAACCAAACTTGAGTACCCTAGCAACCGTTTTGCAAGACCTATATCTCTGTATCAGAACATCGTATAGAGATTAGGTTTGGCTCTTTTGACTCATGCTAGCAAACAGCACTTCTAACATGCTATACATGCTAGCAGTGAATAGCTACATGCTAATAGCGATTAGTTAAGTGCTAGATCATACCAAGATCATGCAAACAACTATATCAAAACTCCATAGTAACCATCTGTGACAACTACCAACCACCTAGCAACACCATAGCAACCACCCAGAACACCCTAGCAACCGCCTAGCAACACCAGAACACCCTAGCAACTGCCTAGCAACCACCCAGAATACCCTAGCAACCGCCTAGCAACACCATAGCAACCACCCAGAACACCCTAGCAACTGCCTAGCAACCACCCAGAATACCCTAGCAACCGCCTAGCAACACCATAGTAACCACCAGAACACCCTAGCAACCGCCTAGCAACCACCCAGAATACCCTAGCAACTGCCTAGCAACCGCCTAGCTACCACCCAGAATACCTTAGCAACACCATAGCAACCACCCAGAACACCCTAGCAACCGCCTAACAACACCCTAGCAACCGCCTAGCAACCACCCAGAACACCCTAGCAACCGCCTAGCAACACCATAGCAACCACCCAGAACACCCTAGCAACCGCCTAGCAACCACCCAGAACATCCTAGCAACCGCCTAGCAACACCATAGCAACCACCCAGAATACCCTAGCAACCACCTAGCAACCGCCTAGCAACCACTCAGAATACCTTAACAACCGCCTAGCAACACCATAGCAACCACCCAGAACACCCTAGCAACCGCCTAGCAACCAACCAGAACACCCTAGCAACCGCCTAGCAACACCATAGCAACCACCCAGAACACCCTAGCAACCGCCTAGCAACACCAGAACACCCTAGCAACTGCCTAGCAACCACCCAGAATACCCTAGCAACCGCCTAGCAACACCATAGCAACCACCCAGAACACCCTAGCAACCACCTAGCAACACCATAGCAACCACCCAGAACACCCTAGCAACTGCCTAGCAACCACCCAGAATACCCTAGCAACCGCCTAGCAACACCATAGTAACCACCCAGAACACCCTAGCAACCGCCTAGCAACCACCCAGAATACCCTAGCAACTGCCTAGCAACCGCCTAGCAACCACCCAGAATACCTTAACAACCGCCTAGCAACACCATAGCAACCACCCAGAACACCCTAGCAACCGCCTAGCAACCAACCAGAACACCCTAGCAACCGCCTAGCAACACCATAGCAACCACCCAGAACACCCTAGCAATCGCCTAGCAACCACCCAGAATACCCTAGCAACCGCCTAGCAACCAACCAGAACACCATAGCAACCACCCAAAATACCCTAGCAACCGCCTAGCAACCACCCAAAAGACCCTAGCAACCACCAGAAATATCCTAGCAACCGCCTAGCAACCACTCAGAATACCCTAGCAACCGCCTAGCAAAAAACTTTCTGGTCCAAACTTTCTCAAGCCAACTTAAAGTTTGTCTCGACGAACTTTCGCATCTAGTTATTATTATTATTATTATTCCGAGACTAAAATTTCTATATGAAACTCCTCCTAGAGCTTTAACTCTACATACTCCAAACTCGGCTCAGACACTCAAACTGATCTGACTCGCGTTGCTATATCTTTTCAGACTGATCGGACTTACGGTTTTCCTAAAAATGACGATCAAAACTCGGAAAAACTCCCATTGACTTACATTGGGGAGTTCTAAAAACATTTGAATCCAAACTGCCGTTTTCACACACACAGACTCCAAAGGGCCTGACAGCCCTGCGTCTCTCCCTCTCTCTCTCCCTCAGAGGATTTATATTATCAAGCAACCAATAAGTAATGGCCTAAAATCTTCATAGCCACACCATAGCAACCAGTTTCAGCACCCTAGCAACCACTAAGAGCTCCCTAGCAACCACCCTAAACCAAAAAAATTTTTTTTTTACATTTTTTGGTATTTTTTAACGCAATATTACACTCGTGGCCTTGCGATATTGCTCCATGCTTGTGCCTATTCGGCCATAGGCACGAGGCCGCAGGCCGAGTGCCGTACTGAAGGCACTCGTTATTAAAGATTTTAAGAACTCTATAAAAACTCCATAGTAACCATCTTTGACAACTACCAACCACCTAGTAACACCATAGCAACTACCAAAAATACCTTAGCAACCATCTTGAACACCCTAGCAACATCTAGAAATGCTCTAGTAACCACCAAATATACCCTAGCAACCACCCAGAACACCCTAGCAACTGCCTAGCAACCCCCCAGAACACCTAGCAACTGCCTAGCAACCACCCAGAACACCTAGCAAACAGCCAGAACACCCTAGCAACTGCCTAGCAACCACCCAGAACACCTAGCAACTGCCTAGCAACAACCCAGAACACCCTAGCAACCGCCTAGCAACACCATAGCAACCACCCAGAACACCCTAGCAACCGCCTAGCAACCACCCAGAATACCTTAGCAACCGCCTAGCAACACCATAGCAACCACCCAGAACACCCTAGCAACCGCCTAGCAACCACCCAGAATACCTTAGCAACCGCCTAGCAACACCATAGCAACCACTCAGAACACCCTAGCAACTGCCTAACAACCACCCAGAACACCCTAGCAACCACCCAAAATATCCTAGCAACCGCCTAGCAACCACCCAGAACACCCTACAACCGCCTAGCAACCACCCAGAACACCCTAGCAACCACCCAGAACACCCTAGCAACCACCCAAAATACCCTAGCAACCGCCTAGCAACCACCCAAAAGACCCTAGCAACCACCGAAAATATCTTAGAAACCGCCTAGCAACTACCCAAAAGACCCTAGCAACCACCCAAAATGCCCTAGCAACCGCCTAGCAACCACCCAGAATACCCTATCAACCACCTAAAATACCCTAGCAACCACCTAAAATACCCTAGCAACCGCCTATCAACCACCCAAAAGACCCTAGCAACCACCCAAAATATCCTAGCAACCGCCTAGCAACCACCCAGAACACCCTAGTAACCACCCAGAACACCCTAGCAACCGCCTAGCAACCACCCAGAACACCCTAGCAACCACCCAAAATACCCTAGCAACCGCCTAGCAACCACCCAAAATATCCTAGCAACCGCCTAGCAACCACCCAGAACACCCTAGTAACCACCCAGAACACCCTAGCAACCGCCTAGCAACCACCCAGAACACCTTAGCAACCACCCAAAATACCCTAGCAACCGCCTAGCAACCACCCAAAAGACCCTAGCAACCACCAGAAATATCCTAGCAACCGCCTAGCAACCACTCAGAATACCCTAGCAACCGCTTAGCAAAAAACTTTCTGGTCCAAACTTTCTCAAGCCAACTTAAAGTTTGTCTCGACGAACTTTCGCATCTAGTTATTATTATTCTTCTGACCCTAAAAAAATCTATATCAAACTCCTCCTAGAGCTTTAACTCTACATACTCCAAACTCGGCTCAGACACTCAAACTGATCTGACTCGGTATGCTATATCTTTTCAGACTGATCGGATTTACGGTTTTCCTAAAAATGACGATCAAAACTCGAAAAAACTCATTCAAAAACTCCCATTGACTTACATTGGGGAGTTCTAAAAAATTCAAACCGACAAAAATTTAAATCTAAACACCTTGAAGACTAAACCAAACTGCCGTTCTATATACTATATGAGCCATTGAGACTCATTTAAACTAATAAACTATAAACTATAAACACTTATAAACTAATTAACTTATAAACTCATGAATTCATAAACTTATGAACTCTTAAACTCATAAATTAATAAACTTTGAACTCTTAATCTCATTTAAACTTATAAACTCTAAACTGATTTAAACTTATAAACTCAAAACTCAAGAACTCATACACTTATTAACTCATCAATTTATACACTTATAAACTCTAAACTCAGACACACACACTGAGTTTATGAGTGAGTGTGTGAGCGAGTTAGTGTGTGTGTGTGTGTGTGTGTGTGTGTGTCTGTGTGTTTGTGTGTTTGTTTGTGTGTGTGTGTGTGTGTGTGTCTAACTTATTTATCTATCTCTCAAACTTCAAACTACTGTAGACTACTGTAAACTTAAAACCACTATAAACTTCTTAAGTTTAAATCTTCCAGCTCCCAAGCAACTCCATAGCAACCAAACTCGAGTACCCTAGCAACCGTTTTGTAAGACCTATATCTCTGTATCAGAACATCGTATAGAGATGAGGTTTGGCTCTTTTGACTCGTGCTAGCAAACAGCACTTCCAACATGCTACATATGCTAGCAGTGAATAGCTACATGCTAATAGCGATTAGTTAAGTGTTAAATCATGCCAAGATCATGCTAAGAACTCTATAAAAACTCCATAGTAACCATCTGTGACAACTACCAACCACCTAGTAACACCATATCAACCGCCCTGAATACCATAGCAACCCCCCAGAACACCCTAGCAACCGCCTAGCAACCACCCAAAAGACCCTAGCAACCACCCAGAACACCGTAGCAACCACCCAAAATACCCTAGCAACCACCCAAAACACCCTAGCAACCGCCTAGCAACCACCCAAAAGACCCTAGCAACCGCCTAGCAACCACCCAAAAGACCCTAGCAACCACCCAAAATATCCTAGCAACCGCCTAGCAACCACCCAAAAGACCCTAGCAACCACCAGAAATATCCTAGCAACCGCCTAGCAACCACCCAGAATATCCTAGCAACCACCCAAAACAGCCTAGCAACAACCCAGAACACCCTAGCAACCGCCTAGCAACCACCCAAAAGACCCTAGCAACCGCCTAGCAACCACCCAGAACACCCTAGCAACCACCCAAAAGACCCTAGCAACCACCCAAAATACCCTAGCAACCGCCTAGCAACCACCCAAAAGACCCTAGCAACATCCAAAAGACCCTAGCAACCGCCTAGCAACCACCCAAAATATCCTAGCAACCACCCAAAACACCCTAGCAACCGCCTAGCAACCACCCAAAAGACCCTAGCAACCACCCAAAACAGCCTAGCAACCACCCAGAACACCCTAGCCACCACCTAGCAACCACCCAGAATACCTTAGCAACGCCTAGCAACACCATAGCAACCACCCATAACACCCTTGCAACTGCCTAGCAACCACCCAGAACACCCTAGCAACCACCAAAATACCTTAGCAACCGCCTAGCAACACCATAGCAACCACCCATAACACCCTAGCAACCGCCTAGCAACCACCCAAAAGACTCTAGCAACCACCCAAAATATCCTAGCAACCACCCAAAACACCCTAGCAACCGCCTAGCAACCACCCAAAAGACCCTAGCAACCGCCTAGCAACCACCCAGAACACCCTAGCAACCGCCTAGCAACCACACAAAAGACCCTAGCAACCACCCAAAACACCCTAGCAACCACCCAAAACACCCTAGCAACCGCCTAGCAACCACCCAGAATACCTTAGCAACCGCCTAGCAACACCATAGCGACCACCCATAACATCATAACAACCGCCTAGCAAAAAACTTTCCGGTCCAAACTTTCTCAAGCCAACTTAAAGTTTGTCTCGACGAACTTTCGCATCTAGTTATTATTATTCTTCTGACCCTAAAAAAATCTATATCAAACTCCTCCTAGAGCTTTAACTCTACATACTCCAAACTCGGCTCAGACACTCAAACTGATCTGACTCGGTATGCTATATCTTTTCAGACTGATCGGACTTACGGTTTTCCTAAAAATGACGATCAAAACTCGAAAAAACTCATTCAAAAACTCCCATTGACTTACATTGGGGAGTTCTAAAAAATTCAAACCGACAAAAATTTAAATCTAAACACCTTGAAGACTAAACCAAACTGCCGTTCTATATACTATATGAGCCATTGAGACTCATTTAAACTAATAAACTATAAACTATAAACACTTATAAACTAATTAACTTATAAACTCATGAATTCATAAACTTATGAACTCTTAAACTCATAAATTAATAAACTCTGAACTCTTAATCTCATTTAAACTTATAAACTCTAAACTGATTTAAACTTATAAACTCAAAACTCAAGAACTCATACACTTATTAACTCATCAATTTATACACTTATAAACTCTAAACTCAGACACACACACTGAGTTTATGAGTGAGTGTGTGAGCGAGTTAGTGGGTGTGTGTGTGTGTGTGTGTGTCTGTGTGTTTGTGTGTTTGTTTGTGTGTGTGTGTGTGTGTGTGTGTGTGTGTCTAACTTATTTATCTATCTCTCAAACTTCAAACTACTGTAAACTACTGTAAACTTAAAACCACTATAAACTTCTTAAGTTTAAATCTTCCAGCTCCCAAGCAACTCCATAGCAACCAAACTCGAGTACCCTAGCAACCGTTTTGTAAGACCTATATCTCTGTATCAGAACATCGTATAGAGATGAGGTTTGGCTCTTTTGACTCGTGCTAGCAAACAGCACTTCCAACATGCTACATATGCTAGCAGTGAATAGCTACATGCTAATAGCGATTAGTTGTGTTAAATCATGCCAAGATCATGCTAAGAACTCTATAAAAACTCCATAGTAACCATCTGTGACAACTACCAACCACCTAGTAACACCATATCAACCGCCCTGAATACCATAGCAACCCCCCAGAACACCCTAGCAACCGCCTAGCAACCACCCAAAAGACCCTAGCAACCACCCAGAACAACGTAGCAACCACCCAAAATACCCTAGCAACCACCCAAAACACCCTAGCAACCGCCTAGCAACCACCCAAAAGACCCTAGCAACCACCCAAAATATCCTAGCAACCGCCTAGCAACCACCCAAAAGACCCTAGCAACCACCAGAAATATCCTAGCAACCGCCTAGCAACCACCCAGAATATCCTAGCAACCACCCAAAACAGCCTAGCAACAACCCAGAACACCCTAGCAACCGCCTAGCAACCACCCAAAAGACCCTAGCAACCGCCTAGCAACCACCCAAAAGACCCTAGCAACCGCCTAGCAACCACCCAGAACACCCTAGCAACCACCCAAAAGACCCTAGCAACCACCCAAAATACCCTAGCAACCGCCTAGCAACCACCCAAAAGACCCTAGCAACATCCAAAAGACCCTAGCAACCGCCTAGCAACCACCCAAAATATCCTAGCAACCACCCAAAACACCCTAGCAACCGCCTAGCAACCACCCAAAAGACCCTAGCAACCACCCAAAACAGCCTAGCAACCACCCAGAACACCCTAGCCACCACCTAGCAACCACCCAGAATACCTTAGCAACGCCTAGCAACACCATAGCAACCACCCATAACACCCTTGCAACTGCCTAGCAACCACCCAGAACACCCTAGCAACCACCCAAAATACCTTAGCAACCGCCTAGCAACACCCTAGCAACCACCCGTAACACCCTAGCAACCGCCTAGCAACCACCCAAAAGACTCTAGCAACCACCCAAAATATCCTAGCAACCACCCAAAACACCCTAGCAACCGCCTAGCAACCACCCAAAAGACCCTAGCAACCGCCTAGCAACCACCCAAAAGACCCTAGCAACCACCTAAAATATCCTAGCAACCACCCAGAACACCCTAGCAACCACCCAAAACACCCTAGCAACCACCCAAAACACCCTAGCAACCGCCTAGCAACCACCCAGAATACCTTAGCAACCGCCTAGCAACACCATAGCGACCACCCATAACATCATAACAACCGCCTAGCAAAAAACTTTCCGGTCCAAACTTTCTCAAGCCAACTTAAAGTTTGTCTCGACGAACTTTCGCATCTAGTTATTATTATTATTAGTGGTGCTTTTTTAAAAGCATCACTATTGTTATTGCTCATACTTATTATTATTATTCTTATTTTTATTCTGGACAAAGTTTGGCGCGTAACTCGCCCCGCACCGTTTGTCTCAGACCCCTGAGTGAGGTGTCAAATCGAGCGGCTCATTGAGGAGAGGTGTGCTATGACTTTTCTAAGCGATCGGGTGTACGATGTTCACACAGCGGACGAAAAAGCGGCCAAAAAAGTCCCATTGACTTTACATTGGGAGTTCTAAAAATATTTGAATCCCAACCGACGTTTTCACACACACACCACTCCAAAGGGCCTGACACCCCTGCGTCTCTCCCTCTCTCTCTCCCTCAGAGGATTTATATTATCAAGCAGCCAATAAGTTATGGCCCAAAATCTTCATAGCCACACCCTAGCAACCAGTTTCAGCACCCTAGCAACCACTAAGAGCTCCCTAGCAACCACCCTAAACCAAAAAAAAACATTTTTTTATTTTTTTTATATTTTTTAAAGCAATTTTACTCTCGTGGCCTTGCGATATCGCTCCATGCTTGTGCCTATTCGGCCATAGGCACGAGGCCGCAGGCCGAGTGCCGTACAAAAGGCACTCGTTATTAAAGATTTTAAGAACTCTATAAAAACTCCATAGTAACCATATTTGACAACTACCAACCACCTAGTAACACCATAGCAACTAACAAAAACACCTTAGCAACCACCCTGAACACCCTAGCAACGTCTAGAAATGCTCTAGTAACCACAAAAAACTCTAGCAAGCACCCAGAACACCCTAGCAACTGCCTAGCAACCACCTAGAACACCTAGCAACTGCCTAGCAACCACCCAGAACACCTAGCAACCAACCAGAACACCCTAGCAACTGCCTAGCACTGCCCTAGTATCCACCCAAAATGCCATAGCAACTGCCTAGCAACACCATAGCAACCACCCAGAACACCCTAGCAACTGCCTAGCAACCACCAAGAATACCCTAGCAACTGCCTAGCAACCACCCAGAACACCTTAGCAACTGCCTAGCAACACCATAGCAACCACTCAGAACACCCTAGCAACCACCTGGCAACAGCATCTTGCTAAAAACATGCTGGCAACATGCTAATCAAGCTAGCATCATGCTAGCAACATGCTAATCAAGCTAGCATCATGCTAGCATCATGCTAATCATGCTAGCATTATGCTACCAACATGCTAATAAAGCTAGCATCATGCTAGCATCATGTTAATCATGCTAGCATTATGCTACCAACATGCTAATAAAGCTAATATCATGCTAACAACATGCTAATCAAGCTAACATAATGGTAGCATCATGCTAATCAAGCTAGCATAATGCTAGCAACATGCTAATCATGCTAGCATTATGCTAGCAACATGCTAAATCAAGCTAGCATCATGCTAGCAACATGCTAATCATGCTAGCAACATGCTAATCAAGCTAGCATCATGCTAGCAACATGCTAATCATGCTAGCATTAGGCTACCAACATGCTAATAAAGCTAGCATCATGCTAACAACATGCTAATCAAGCTAGCATAATGCTAGCATCATGCTAATCAAGCTAGCATCATGCTAGCAACATGCTAATCATGCTAGCATTAGGCTACCAACATGCTAATAAAGCTAGCATCACGCTAACAACATGCTAATCAAGCTAGCATAATGCTAATCAAGCTAGCATCATGCTAACAACATGCTAATAATGCTAACATTATGCTAGCAACATGCTAATCAAGCTAGCATAATGCTAGCACCAAGCTAATCATGCTAGCAACATGCTAATCATGTTAGCATCTAGCTAAAAACATGCTAGCAACATGCTAATCAAGCTAGCATCATGCTAGCAACATGCTAATCATGCTAGCATCATCCAACCAACATGCTAATCATGCTAACAACATGCTAATCCTGCTAACATCATTCTAACAACATGTTAATCATAGTAAATAATGCTGGAATATGTTAAATTGTAATAAATCATCTTAGAAACATGGTAAATCGTGGTAAATAATGCTAAAATGTGGTATATCATGGTATCACAACATGTCAATTGTGTTAGCATCTGCCCAGTGGCGAATTTTGCCACTGCAAGCACCACTTCACATTTTCTTCAGGAAATGTACATTCTAGTTAATGGTGCTTGCCAAAGGCAAGGCATCATTAGTGTTCTCTTGCATACTTATTATTATTATTCTTATTTTTATTCTGGACAAAGTTTGGCGCGTAACTCGCCCCGCACCGTTTGTCTCAGACCCATGAATGAGGTGTCAAATCGACCGGCTCATTAAGGAGAGGTGTGCTATGACTTTTATAAGCGATCGGGGGTGCGGTGTTCACCCCAGGGGTGAAAAAGCGGCCAAAAAAGTCCCATTGACTTAACATTGCGACGAACTTTGACCACACGTAGCTCTGAGCGAGGATTTCGCAGAAACATGTGATTTGCCACATTTGAAGAGGCTGACAGGCTCTGTAACAACATACCTCACAATGGGGTAAAAGTTGCACCCCTGGGGGGCAGGAGATGCCGAAAGTTGCCCCATTGACTTACTATGGGGAAGGAACGTCCCGTGAAACACACATGCTTTTCCTACTATGGTAAATTGCATAGGGACTTTGTATTGAATGTAGCTCTGGATCACAGTGTCATAGAGACAAGGGGGAGGGCTCATTTTACTCAGACGACTAATCAGTCTCTCAGGATCATTGTGAAGCTATCAAGCCACGCCCTAGCAACCATTTAGAGCCCCTTAGCAACAAGTTCCATAGACTTCCATTGAAAGAGTTCAAAGAGATATCTCCGGACTGAATTGTCATAGAAACATGGGGGTGGTCTCATTTGACTCAGGGCAGCAAACAGCCAATCATGAATCACCTCAACACTTCCAAGCCCCTCCCTAGCAACCATTGTCGAGCACCTTAGCAACCAAAATCCAAAGAGGGATATCTTCCATTCTGAATGTCACAGAGGCATGGGAGTTGGTTTATATCATTCATAGTGACAAGAAGCCTTTGGACTTTAATGATTGGCAGCTGACAAGCCACTCCCTAGCAACCAAACAGAGTACCCTAGCAACCAAAATCCAAAGAGGGATATCTTCCATTCTGAATGTCGCAGAGGCATGGGAGTTGGTTTATATCATTCATAGTGACAAGAAGCCTTTGGAGTTTCATGATTGGCAGCTGACAAGCCACTCCCTAGCAACCAAACAGAGTACCCTAGCAACCAAAATCCAAAGAGGGATATCTTCCATTCTGAATGTCGCAGAGGCATGGGAGTTGGTTTATATCATTCATACTGACAAGCAGCCTTTGGAGTTTCATGATTGGCAGCTGACAAGCCACTCCCTACCAACCAAACAGAGTACCCTAGCAACCAAAATCCAAAGAGGGATATCTTCCATTCTGAATGTCGCAGAGGCATGGGAGTTGGTTTATATCATTCATACTGACAAGCAGCCTTTGGAGTTTCATGATTGGCAGCTGACAAGCCACTCCCTACCAACCAAACAGAGTACCCTAGCAACCAAAATCCAAAGAGGGATATCTTCCATTCTGAATGTCACAGAGGCATGGGAGTTGGTTTATATCATTCATACTGACAAGAAGCCTTTGGACTTTCATCATTGGCAGCTGCCAAGTAACTCCATAGCAACCAAACAGACTACCCTAGCAACCAAAATCCAAAGAGGCATATCTTCCATTCTGAATGTCACAGAGACATGGGAGTTGGTTTATATCATTCATACTGACAAGCAGCCTTTGGAGTTTCATGATTGGCAGCTGCCAAGCCACTCCCTAGCAACCAAACAGAGTACCCTAGCAACTAACATCCAAAGAGGGATATCTTCCATTCTGAATGTCACAGAGGCATGGAAGTTGGTTTATATCATTCATAGTGACAAGAAGCCTTTGGAATTGCATCATTGGCAGCTGCTAAGTAACTCCATAGCAACCAAACAGAGTACCCTAGCAACCAAAATCCAAAGAGGCATATCTTCCATTCTGAATGTCGCAGAGGCATGGGAGTTGGTTTATATCATTCATAGTGACAAGAAGCCTTTGGAGTTTCATCATTGGCAGCTGACAAGCCACTCACTAGCAACCAAATAGAGTACCCTAGCAACCGTTTAGCAAAACGTATATCTCTGCATCAGAACATCGTATAGAGATGGGGGTTGGCTCATTAGTTTCAGTTGGAAAACAGTCTGTAAATATCACCATGGTAACTGTGTATTCACACCCTAGCAACCATTTAGAGCCACCTAGCAACCATATTGCAACATATAGAAGCCATATTTCAGCTCCACAACATCGTACAGACATGGTTGTTGGCTCGTATGCAATCATGTACAACACCCTAGCAACCGAGTGGCGAGTTTTGCCACTGCAAGCACCACTTCACATTTTCT
>NC_139966.1:2745665-2753165 GCF_963993115.1 Abramis brama
CTTATAAACTCTAAACTCATATAAACTCTAAGTGTCTGTGTGTGTGTGTGAGAGAGAGAGTGTGTGTCTATGTGCGTGAGTGTGTGTGCGTGCGTGTGTATGTATGAGTTAATGAGCTTGTCTATGTGTGTGTGAGAGAGATAGTGTGTGTGTGAGAGAGAGTGAGAGTCTGTGCGTGCGTGCATGTGTATGTGTGTGTGTATGCCGAAAATTCAAATCAAAATACCTTGAAGACTAAACCAAACTGCCGTTCTATATACTATATGAGACATTGAGACTCATTTAAACTAATGAACTCTAAACTCATACACTTATAAACGAATTAACTTATAAACTCATGAATTCATAGACTTATGAACTCTTAAACTCATAAATTAATAAACTCTGAAGTCTTAAACTCATTTAAACGTATAAACTCTAAACTTATTTAAACTTATAAACTCAATACTCAAAAACTCATACACTTATAAACTCATCAATTTATACACTTAAAAACTCTAAACTCATAAACTCTTGAGTGTGCGTGTGTGTCTGAGTGAGTGTGTGAGCGAGTTAGTGTGTGTGTGTGTGTGTGTGTGTGTATCTATCTAACTTATTTATCTATCTATCTGTCATAAACTTCAAACTACTGTAAACTACTTTAAACTTCAAACCACTTTAAACTTCTTACGTTTTAAGCTCCCAGCTCCCAAGCAACTCCATAGCAACCAAACTTGTGTACCCTAGCAACTGTTTTGCAAGACCTATATCTCTGTATCAGAACATCGTATAGAGATGAGGTTTGGCTCTTTTGACTCATGCTAGCAAACAGCACTTCCAACATGCTACACATGCTAGCAGTGAATAGCTACATGCTAATAGCGATTAGTTAAGTGTTAAATCATTCTAAGAACTCTATAAAAACTCCATAGTAACCATCTGTGACAACTACCAACCACCTAGTAACACCATATCATCCGCCCTGAATACCTTAGCAACCGCCTAGCAACCACCCAGAATACCTTAGCAACCACCTAGCAACACCAAAGCAACCACCCAGAACACCCTAGCAACCACCCAGAATACCCTAGCAACCGCCTAGCAACACCATAGCAACCACCCAGAACACCCTAGACTAAACTAATTTAAACTTTAAACTATTTTAAACTTTCAACTAATTTAAACTTTAAACTAAATTAAACTTCAAACTATTTTAAACTTTCAACTAATTTAAACTTTAAACTAAATTAAACTTCAAACTACTTTAAACTTTCAACTATTTTAAACTTTAAACTAAATTAAACTTCAAACTATTTTAAACTTTCAACTAATTTAAACTTTAAACTAAATTAAACTTCAAACTATTTTAAACTTTCAACTAATTTACACTTTAAACTAAATTAAACTTTAAACTACTTTAAACTTTAAACTACTTTAAACTTTTTCAAACTTTATGGTCCAAACTTTCTCAAGCCAACTTAAAGTTTGTCTCGACGAACTTTCGCATCTAGTTAAGTTGGCTTGAGAAAGCCAACATATTGAAATCCTATTTAAACTTATTAAGTTGGCTTGAGAAAGCCAACATATTGAAATCCTATTTAAACTTATTATTATTATTCTTCTGACCCTAAAAAAATCTATATCAAACTCCTCCTAGAGCTTTAACTCTACATACTCCAAACTCGGCTCGGACACTCAGACTGATCTGACTCGGTATGCTATATCTTTTCAGACTGATCGGACTTACGGTTTTCCTAAAAATGACGATCAAAACTCGAAAAAACTCATTCAAAAACTCCATTGACTTACATTGGGGAGTTCTAAAAAATTCAAACCGACAAAAATTTAAATCTAAACACCTTGAAGACTAAACCAAACTGCCGTTCTATATACTATATGAGCCATTGAGACTAATTTAAACTAAAAAACTCTAAACTATAAACACTTATAAACTAATTAACTTATAAACTCATGAATTCATAAACTTATGAACTCAAACTCATAAAATTAATAAACTCTGAACTCTTAATCTCATTTAAACTTATAAACTCTAAACTGATTTAAACTTATAAACTCAAAACTCAAGAACTCATACACTTATAAACTCATCAATTTATACACTTATAAACTCTAAACTCAGACACACACACTGAGTTTATGAGTGAGTGTGTGAGCGAGTTAGAGTGTGTGTGTGTGTGTGTGTGTGTGTGTGTGTGTCTATCTAACTTATTTATCTATCTGTCAAACTTCAAACTACTGTAAACTACTGTAAACTTCAAACCACTATAAACTTCTTAAGTTTAAATCTTCCAGCTCCCAAGCAACTCCATAGCAACCAAACTCGAGTACCCTAGCAACCGTTTTGTAAGACCTATATCTCTGTATCAGAACATCGTATAGAGATGAGGTTTGGCTCTTTTGACTCATGCTAGCAAACAGCACTTCCAACATACTACACATGCTAGCAGTGAATAGCTACATGCTAGTAGTGATTAGTTAAGTGTTAAATCATGCCAAGATCATGCTAAGAACTCTATAAAAACTCCATAGTAACCATCTGTGACAACTACCAGCCACCTAGTAACACCATATCAACCGCCCTGAATACCTTAGCAACCGCCTAGCAACCACCCAGAACAGCCTAGCAACCACCCATAACACCCTAGCAACCACCTAGCAACCACCCTAGCAACCACCCAAAAGACCCTAGCAACCGCCTAGCAACCACCCAAAATACCCTAGCAACCGCCTAGCAACCACCCAAAAGACCCTAGCAACCACCGAAATATCCTAGCAACTGCCTAGCAACCATCCAAAAGACCCTAGCAACTACCCAAAATATCTTAGCAACTGCCTAGCAACTACCCAAAAGACCCTAGCAACCACCCAGAACACCCTAGCAACCACCCAGAACACCCTAGCAACCACCCAAAAGACCCTAGCAACCACCCAAAACACCCTAGCAACGCCTAGCAACCACCCAAAAGACCCTAGCAACCACCGAGAACACCCTAGCAACCACCCAAAATACCCTAGCAACCACCCAAAAGACCCTAGCAACCACCCAAAACACCCTAGCAACCGCCTAGCAACCACCCAAAAGACCCTAGCAACCACCCAAAATATCCTAGCAACCACCCAAACCACCCTAGCAACCGCCTAGCAACCACCCAAAAGACCCTAGCAACCACCCAAAACATCCTAGCAACCACCTAGCAACCACCCAAAAGACCCTAGCAACCACCTAGCAACCACCCAAAAGACCCTAGCAACCACCTAAAATATCCTAGCAACCGCCTAGCAACCACCCAAAAGACCCTAGCAACCATCAGAAATATCCTAGCAACCGCCTAGCAACCACCCAGAATACCCTAGCAACCACCCAAAACAGCCTAGCAACCACCCAGAAAACCCTAGCAACCGCCTAGCAACCACCCAGAATACCCTAGCAACCACCCAAAATACCCTAGCAACCACCCAGAACACCCTAGCAACCGCCCAAAATACCATAGCAACACCATAGCAACCACCCATAACATCCTAGCAACTGCCTAGCAAAAAACGTTCTGCTCCAAACTTTTCTCAAGCCAACTTAAAGTTTGTCTCGACGAACTTTCGCATCTAGTTATTATTATTCTTCTGACCCTAAAAAAATCTATATCAAACTCCTCCTAGAGCTTTAACTCTACATACTCCAAACTCGGCTCGGACACTCAGACTGATCTGACTCGGTATGCTATATCTTTTCAGACTGATCGGACTTACGGTTTTCCTAAAAATGACGATCAAAACTCGAAAAAACTCATTCAAAAACTCCATTGACTTACATTGGGGAGTTCTAAAAAATTCAAACCGACAAAAATTTAAATCTAAACACCTTGAAGACTAAACCAAACTGCCGTTCTATATACTATATGAGCCATTGAGACTAATTTAAACTAAAAAACTCTAAACTATAAACACTTATAAACTAATTAACTTATAAACTCATGAATTCATAAACTTATGAACTCAAACTCATAAAATTAATAAACTCTGAACTCTTAATCTCATTTAAACTTATAAACTCTAAACTGATTTAAACTTATAAACTCAAAACTCAAGAACTCATACACTTATAAACTCATCAATTTATACACTTATAAACTCTAAACTCAGACACACACACTGAGTTTATGAGTGAGTGTGTGAGCGAGTTAGAGTGTGTGTGTGTGTGTGTGTGTGTGTGTGTGTGTGTGTGTGTGTGTCTATCTAACTTATTTATCTATCTGTCAAACTTCAAACTACTGTAAACTACTGTAAACTTCAAACCACTATAAACTTCTTAAGTTTAAATCTTCCAGCTCCCAAGCAACTCCATAGCAACCAAACTCGAGTACCCTAGCAACCGTTTTGTAAGACCTATATCTCTGTATCAGAACATCGTATAGAGATGAGGTTTGGCTCTTTTGACTCATGCTAGCAAACAGCACTTCCAACATACTACACATGCTAGCAGTGAATAGCTACATGCTAGTAGTGATTAGTTAAGTGTTAAATCATGCCAAGATCATGCTAAGAACTCTATAAAAACTCCATAGTAACCATCTGTGACAACTACCAGCCACCTAGTAACACCATATCAACCGCCCTGAATACCTTAGCAACCGCCTAGCAACCACCCAGAACAGCCTAGCAACCACCCATAACACCCTAGCAACCACCTAGCAACCACCCTAGCAACCACCCAAAAGACCCTAGCAACCGCCTAGCAACCACCCAAAAGACCCTAGCAACCACCCAAAATACCCTAGCAACCACCTAGCAACCACCCAAAAGACCCTAGCAACCACCGAAATATCCTAGCAACTGCCTAGCAACCATCCAAAAGACCCTAGCAACTACCCAAAATATCCTAGCAACTGCCTAGCAACTACCCAAAAGACCCTAGCAACCACCCAGAACACCCTAGCAACCACCCAGAACACCCTAGCAACCACCCAAAAGACCCTAGCAACCACCCAAAACACCCTAGCAACGCCTAGCAACCACCCAAAAGACCCTAGCAACCACCGAGAACACCCTAGCAACCACCCAAAATACCCTAGCAACCACCCAAAAGACCCTAGCAACCACCCAAAATATCCTAGCAACCACCCAAACCACCCTAGCAACCGCCTAGCAACCACCCAAAAGACCCTAGCAACCACCCAAAACATCCTAGCAACCACCTAGCAACCACCCAAAAGACCCTAGCAACCACCTAGCAACCACCCAAAAGACCCTAGCAACCACCTAAAATATCCTAGCAACCGCCTAGCAACCACCCAAAAGACCCTAGCAACCATCAGAAATATCCTAGCAACCGCCTAGCAACCACCCAGAATACCCTAGCAACCACCCAAAACAGCCTAGCAACCACCCAGAAAACCCTAGCAACCGCCTAGCAACCACCCAGAATACCCTAGCAACCACCCAAAATACCCTAGCAACCACCCAGAACACCCTAGCAACCGCCCAAAATACCATAGCAACACCATAGCAACCACCCATAACATCCTAGCAACTGCCTAGCAAAAAACGTTCTGCTCCAAACTTTTCTCAAGCCAACTTAAAGTTTGTCTCGACGAACTTTCGCATCTAGTTATTATTATTAAGTTGGCTTGAGAAAGCCAACATATTGAAATCCTATTTAAACTTATTATTATTATTCTTCTGACCCTAAAAAAATCTATATCAAACTCCTCCTAGAGCTTTAACTCTACATACTCCAAACTCGGCTCGGACACTCAGACTGATCTGACTCGGTATGCTATATCTTTTCAGACTGATCGGACTTACGGTTTTCCTAAAAATGACGATCAAAACTCGAAAAAACTCATTCAAAAACTCCCATTGACTTACATTGGGGAGTTCTAAAAAATTCAAACCGACAAAAATTTAAATCTAAACACCTTGAAGACTAAACCAAACTGCCGTTCTATATACTATATGAGCCATTGAGACTCATTTAAACTAATAAACTCTAAACTATAAACACTTATAAACTAATTAACTTATAAACTCATGAATTCATAAACTTATGAACTCTTAAACTCATAAATTAATAAACTCTGAACTCTTAATCTCATTTAAACTTATAAACTCTAAACTGATTTAAACTTATAAACTCAAAACTCAAGAACTCATACACTTATAAACTCATCAATTTATACACTTATAAACTCTAAACTCAGACACACACACTGAGTTTATGAGTGAGTGTGTGAGCGAGTTAGTGTGTGTGTGTGTGTGTGTTTGTGTGTGTGTGTGTGTGTGTCTATCTAACTTATTTATCTATCTGTCAAACTTCAAACTACTGTAAACTTCAAACCACTATAAACTTCTTAAGTTTAAATCTTCCAGCTCCCAAGCAACTCCATAGCAACCAAACTCGAGTACCCTAGCAACCGTTTTGTAAGACCTATATCTCTGTATCAGAACATCGTATAGAGATGAGGTTTGGCTCTTTTGACTCATGCTAGCAAACAGCACTTCCAACATACTACACATGCTAGCAGTGAATAGCTACATGCTAATAGTGATTAGTTAAGTGTTAAATCATGCCAAGATCATGCTAAGAACTCTATAAAAACTCCATAGTAACCATCTGTGACAACTACCAGCCACCTAGTAACACCATATCAACCGCCCTGAATACCTTAGCAACCGCCTAGCAACACCATAGCAACCACCCATAACACCCTAGCAACCGCCTATCAACCACCCAGAACAGCCTAGCAACCACCCATAACACCCTAGCAACCGCCTAGCAACCACCCTAGCAACCACCCAAAAGACCCTAGCAACCACCCAAAAGACCCTAGCAACCACCCAGCAACCACCCAAAACACCCTAGCAACCGCCCAAAATACCCTAGCAACCGCCTAGCAACCACCCAAAAGACCCTAGCAACCACCGAAAATATCCTAGCAACCGCCTAGCAACCACCCAAAAGACCCTAGCAACTACCCAAAATATCCTAGCAACCGCCTAGCAACTACCCAAAAGACCCTAGCAACCACCCAGAACACCCTAGCAACCGCCTAGCAACCACCCAGAACACCCTAGCAACCACCCAAAAGACCCTAGCAACCACCCAAAATATCCTAGCAACCACCCAAAACACCCTAGCAACCGCCTAGCAACCACCCAAAAGACCCTAGCAACCACCCAGAACACCCTAGCAACCACCCAAAATACCCTAGCAACCACCCAAAACACCCTAGCAACCACCTAGCAACCACCCAAAAGACCCTAGCAACCACCCAAAAGACCCTAGCAACCACCCAGAACACCCTAGCAACCACCCAAAATACCCTAGCAACCACCCAAAACACCCTAGCAACCACCTAGCAACCACCCAAAAGAGCCTAGCAACCACCCAAAATATCCTAGCAACCACCCAAAACACCCTAGCAACCGCCTAGCAACCACCCAAAAGACCCTAGCAACCACCCAAAACATCCTAGCAACCACCCAAAACACCCTAGCAACCGCCTA